>NW_022141595.1:0-6869 GCF_007565055.1 Rhinopithecus roxellana
TATTTAGACCTATATATCTATTATGGTATATTTTATAGTATATCTAGGAGAGCGAGGAGGGCGAGAGGGAGACCGGAGAGCCGAGGAGGGGCGAGGGGGAGACGAGAGCGAGGAGAGCGAGAGGGAGACCGAGGGAGGAGAGCGAGCGAGAGGGGAGAGCGAGAGAGAGCGAGAGGGGAGACCGAGAGCGAGAGAGAGAGCGGGAGGGGAGAGCGAGAGCGAGGGGAGCGAGAGGGGAGACCGAGAGCGAGAGCGAGAGAGGAGCGAGAGGGAGAGCGAGAAGTAGAGAAGGGGAGACCGAAGATAGGCGGCGAGAGGACAAACGAGAGCGAGGAGAGGGAGAGGGGAGACCGAGGAGCGAGGAGAGCCAGAGAGCGAGGGGGGAGCGAGAGCGAGGAGGGCGAGAGAGAGAGGGGGACCGAGAGCGAGGAGAGCGAGAGGGAGACCGAAAGCGAGAAGAGCGCGAGGGGCGAGAGCGAGAGCTAGAGCGAGAGGGAGAACCGAGAGCGAGGAGATCGAGATATCTATTTTATACCTCTAGTTATTATAACTGTATTTATACCTATATCTCTTATATCCATTATGTCTATATTTTAATACGTCTATTATACCTATTATGTCTATATTTTATACCTATATGTATTGTATCTATTTTGTATATATTTTATACATCTCTCTATTGGAACTATTATGTCTATATTTTATTTTATTTATTATTTTTTATTATTATACTTTAAGTTCTAGGGTACATATGCATAATGTGCAGGTTTGTTACATATGTATACTTATGCCATGTTGGTGTGCTCCACCCATCAACTCGTCAGCCGCCATCAATTCATCATTTATATCATGTATAACTCCCCAGTGCAATCCCTCCCTCATCCCCCCTCCCCCCTCCCCCCTCCCCATCATAGGCCCCAGTGCGTGATGTTCCCCTTCCCGAGTCCAAGTGATCTCATTGTTCAGTTCCCACCTATGAGTGAGAACATGCGGTGTTTGGTTTTCTGTTCTTGTGATAGTTTGCTAAGAATGATGGTTTCCAGCTGCATCCATGTCCCTACAAAGGACGCAAACTCATCCTTTTTGATGGCTGCATAGTATTCCATGGTGTATATGTGCCACATTTTCTTAATCCAGTCTGTCACAGATGGACATTTGGGTTGATTCCAAGTCTTTGCTATTGTGAATAGTGCCGCAATAAACATACGTGTACATGTGTCTTTGTAGTAGAATAATTTATAATCCTTTGGGTATATACCCAGTAGTGGGATGGCTGGGTCATATGGTACATCTAGTTCTAGATCCTTGAGGAATTGCCATACTGTTTTCCATAATGGTTGAACTAGTTTACAATCCCACCAACAGTGTAAAAGTGTTCCTATTTCTCCACATCCTCTCCAACACCTGTTGTTTCCTGACTTCTTAATGATTGCCATTCTAGCTGGTGTGAGATGGTATCTCATTGTGGTTTTGATTTGCATTTCTCTGATGGCCTGTGATGACGAGCATTTTTTCATGTGTCTGTTGGCCGTATGCAGGTCTTCTTTGAGAAATGTCTGTTCATATCCTTTGCCCACTTTTTGATGGGGTTGTTTGTTTTTTTTCTTGTAAATTTGTTTGAGTCCTTTGTAGATTCTGGATATTAGCCCTTTGTCAGATGAGTAAGTTGCAAAAATGTTCTCCCATTCTGTAGGTTGCCTGTTCACTCTGATGGTAGTTTCTTTTGCTGTGCAAAAGCTCTTTAGTTTAATGAGATCCATTTGTCAATTTTGGCTTTTGCTGCCGTTGCTTTTGGTGTTTTAGACATGAAGTCCTTGCCCATGCCTATGTCCTGAATGGTACTACCTAGATTTTCTTCTAGGGTTTTTATGGTATTAGGTCTAACATTTAAGTCTCTAATCCATCTTGAATTAATCTTCGTATAAGGGGTAAGGAAAGGATCCAGTTTCAGCTTTCTACTTATGGCTAGCCAATTTTCCCAGCACCATTTATTAAATAGGGAATCCTTTCCCCATTTCTTGTTTCTCTCAGGTTTGTCAAAGATCAGATGGCTGTAGATGTGCGGTATTATTTCTGAGGACTCTTTTCTGTTCCACTGGTCTATAGCTCTGTTTTTGGTACCAGTACCATGCTGTTTTGGTTACTGTAGCCTTGTAGTATAGTTTGAAGTCAGGTAGCGTGACGCCTCCAGCTTTGTTCTTTTGACTTAGGATTGTCTTGGCAATGCGGGCTCTTTTTTGGTTCCATATGAACTTTAAAGCAGTTTTTTTCCAATTCTGTGAAGAAACTCATTGGTAGCTTGATGGGGATGGCATTGAATCTATAAATAACCTTGGGGAGTATGGCCATTTTCACGATATTGATTCTTCCTATCCATGAGCATGGTATGTTCTGCCATTTGTTTGTGTCCTCTTTGATTTCACTGAGCAGTGGTTTGTAGTTCTCCTTGAAGAGGTCCTTGACATCCCTTGTAAGCTGGATTCCTAGGTATTTTATTCTCTTTGAAGCAATTGTGAATGGAAGTTCATTCCTGATTTGGCTCTCTGCTTGTCTGTTACTGGTGTATAAGAATGCTTGTGATTTTTGCACATTAATTTTGTATCCTGAGACTTTGCTGAAGTTGCTTATCATCTTAAGGAGATTTTGGGCTGAGACGATGGGGTTTTCTAAATATACAATCATGTCATCTGCAAACAGGGACAATTTGACTTCTTCTTTTCCTAACTGGATACCCTTGATTTCTTTCTCTTGCCTGATTGCCCTAGCCAGAACTTCCAACACTATGTTGAATAGGAGTGGTGAGAGAGGGCATCCCTGTCTTGTGCCAGTTTTCAAAGGGAATTTTTCCAGTTTTTGCCCATTCAGTATGATATTAGCTGTGGGTTTGTCATAAATGGCTCTTATTATTTTGAGGTACGTTCCATCAATACCGAATTTATTGAGCGTTTTTAGCATGAAGGGCTGTTGAATTTTGTCAAAAGCCTTTTCTGCATCTATTGAGACAATCATGTGGTTCTTGTCTTTGGTTCTGTTTATATGCTGGATTACGTTTATTGATTTGCGAATGTTGAACCAGCCTTGCATCCCAGGGATGAAGCCCACTTGATCAGTGGTGGATAAGCTTTTTGATGTGCTGCTGAATCCGGTTTGCCAGTATTTTATTGAGAATTTTTGCATCAATGTTCATCAGGGATATTGGTCTAAAATTCTCTTTTTTTGTTGTGTCTCTGCCAGGCTTTGGTATCAGGATGATGTTGGCCTCATAAAATGAGTTAGGGAGGATTCCCTCTTTTTCTATTGATTGGAATAGTTTCAGAAGGAATGGTACCAGCTCCTCCTTGTACCTCTGGTAGAATTCAGCTGTGAATCCATCCGGTCCTGGACTTTTTTTGGTGGGTAGGCTATTAATTGTTGCCTCAATTTCAGAGCCTGCTATTGGTCTATTCAGGGATTCAACTTCTTCCTGGTTTAGCCTTGGGAGAGTGTAAGTGTCCAGGAAATTATCCATTTCTT
This sequence comes from Rhinopithecus roxellana, assembly GCF_007565055.1. Lineage (NCBI taxonomy): Eukaryota > Metazoa > Chordata > Mammalia > Primates > Cercopithecidae > Rhinopithecus > Rhinopithecus roxellana. The sequence continues at coordinate 3,514 of NW_022141595.1, forward strand.
CTAGATTTTCTAGTTGATTTGCTAGAGGCGTTTATAGTATTCTCTGATGGTAGTTTGTATTTCTGTGGGGTCAGTGGTGATATCCCCTTTATCATTTTTATTGCATGTATTTGATTCCTCTCTCTTTTCTTCTTTATTAGCCTTGCTAGCGGTCTGTCAATTTTGTTGATCTTTTCAAAGAACCAACTCCTGGATTCATTGATTTTTTGGAGGGTTTTTTGTGTCTCTATCTCCTTCAGTTCGGCTCTGATCTAGTTATTTCTTGCCTTCTGCTAGCTTTTGCATGTGTTTGCTCTTGCCTCTCTAGTTCTTTTAATTGTGATGTTAGAGTGTCAACTTTAGATCTTTCCTGCTTTCTCTTGTGGGAATTTAGTGCTATAAATTTCCCTCTACACACTGCTTTAAATGTGTCCCAGAGATTCTGGTATGTTGTATCTTTGTTCTCATTGGTTTCAAAGAACATCTTATTTCCGCTTTCATTTCGTTATGTACCCAAGTAGTCATTCAGGAGCAGGTTGTTCAGTTTCCATGTAGTTGAGCGGTTTTGATTGAGTTTCTTAGTCCTGAGTTCTAGTTTGATTGCACTGTGGTCTGAGAGACAGTTTGTTATAATTTCTGTTCTTTTACATTTGCTGAGGAGTGCTTTACTTCCAATTATGTGGTCAATTTTGGAATAAGTGCGATTGTGGTGCTGAGAAGAATGTATATTCTGTTGATTTGGGGTGGAGAGTTCTATAGATGTCTATTAGGTCGCTTGGTGCAGAGATGAGTTCAATTCCTGGATATCCTTGTTAACTTTCTGTCTCGTTGATCTGTCTAATGTTGACAGCGGAGTGTTGAAGTCTCCCATTATTATTGTATGGGAGTCTAAGTCTCTTTGTAAGTCTCTAAGGACTTGCTTTATGAATCTGGGTGCTCCTGTATTGGGTGCATATATATTTAGGAGAGTTAGCTCTTCCTGTTGAATTGATCCCTTTACCATTATGTAATGGCCTTCTGTGTCTCTTTTGATCTTGGATAGTTTAAAGTCTGTTTTATCAGAGACAAGGATTGCAACCCCTGCTTTTTTTTTGTTCTCCATTTGCTTGGTAGATCTTCCTCCATCCCTTTATTTTGAGCCTATGTATGTCTCTGCATGTGAGATGGGTCTCCTGAATACAGCAGACTGATGGGTCTTGACTCTTTATCCAGTTTGCCAGTCTGTGTCTTTTCATTGGAGCATTTAGTCCATTAACATTTAAGGTTAATATTGTTATGTGTGAACTTGATCCTGCCATTATGATATTAACTGGTTATTTTGCTCATTAGTTGATGCAGCTTCTTCCTAGCCTCGATGGTCTTTACATTTTGGCATGTTTTTGCGATGGCTGGTACCGGTTGTTCCTTTCCATGTTTAGGGCTTCCTTCAGGGTCTCTTGTAAGGCAGGCCTGGTGGTGACAAAATCTCTAAGCATTTGCTTATCTGTAAAGGATTTTATTTCTCCTTCACTATGAAACTTAGTTTGGCTGGATATGAAATTCTGGGTTTAAAATTATTTTCTTTAAGAACGTTGAATATTGGCCCCCACTCTCTTCTGGCTTGTAGAGTTTCTGCCGAGAGATCTGCTGTTAGTCTGATGGGCTTCCCTTTGTGGGTAACCGACCTTTCTCTCTGGCTGCCCTTAAGATTTTTTCCTTCATTTCAACTTTGGTGAATCTGGCAATGATGGTCTTGGAGTTGCTCTTCTGGAGGAGTATCTTTGTGGCGTTCTCTGTATTTCCTGAATTTGAATGTTGGCCTGCCCTACTAGGTTGGGGAAGTTCTCCTGGATGATATCCTGAAGAGTGTTTTCCAACTTGGTTCCATTTTCCCCCTCACTTTCAGGCACCCCAATCAGACGTAGATATTGGTCTTTTTACGTAATCCCATACTTCTTGGCAGGCTTTGCTCATTTCTTTTTCTTCTTTTTTTCTTTTGGTTTCTCTTCTCGCTTCATTTCATTCATTTGATCTTCAAATCGCTGATACTCTTTCTTCCAGTTGATCGAGTCGGTTTACTGAAGCTTGTGCATTTGTCACGTATTTCTCGTGTCATGGTTTTCATCTCTGTCATTCGTTTATGATCTTCTCTGCATTTAATTAGTCTAGCTGTCAATTCTTCCACTCTTTTTTCAAGATTTTAGTTTCTTTGCGCGGGGTACGTAATTCCTCCTTTAGCTCTGATAAGTTTGCATGACTGAAGCCTTCTTCTCTCCTCTCGTCCAAGTCATTCTCTGACCAGCTTTGATCCGTTGCTTGCGATGGGCTGCGCTCCTTTGCAGGGGGAGATGCGCTCTTATTTTTTGAATTTCCAGCTTTTCTGCCCTGCCTTCTTCCCCATCTTTGTGGTTTTTATCTGTCTCTGGTCTTTGATGGTAGTGACGTACTGATGGGGTTTTGGTATTAGGTGTCCTTCCTGTTTGGTTAATTTTCCTTCTGACAGTCAGAAAGGACTGTCTGTTGGTCTGTTGGAGATTGCTTGAGGTCCCACTCCAGACCCTGTTTTTGCCTGGGTATTCAGCAGCAAGAGGTTGCCGAAGATAGAAATATTGCTGAACAGCGAGTGTACCTGTCTGATCTTCCTTTGGAAGTTTTCCTCTCAGGGGTTGTACTCCACCCTGTGAGGTGTGGGGTTGTCAGACTGCCCCTAGTGGGGGATTTCTCCCAGCTAGGCTACTCAGGGGTCAGGGACACACCTGAGCAGGCAGTCTGTCGGTTCTCTCAGATGTCAACCTCCGAGTTGGGAGATCCACAGCTCTCCCAAAGCTGTCAGACAGAGTCGTTCGCGTCTTGCCACCGGCCCCCGCTGTTTCCCCTGTTGGTCTTCAGCTGTGCGGCTGTCCCCAGAGGTGGAGTCTACAGAGACAGGCAGGCTTCCTTGAGCTGCTGTGAGCTCCACCCAATTCGAGCTTCCCAGCGGCTTTGTTTACCTACTTAAGCCTCAGCAATGGCGGGCGCCCCTCCCCCAGCCTCGCTGCTGCCTTGCCGATAGATCGCGGCAGACTGCTGTGTTAGCAGTGAGGGAGGCTCCGTGGGCGTGGGACCCTCCCGGCCAGGCGTGGGATATATTCTCCTGGTGTGCCTGTTTGCTTAAAGCGCCGTATTGGGGTGGGAGTTACCCCATTTTCCAGGTGTTGTGTGTCTCAGTTCCCCTGGCTAGGAAAACGGATTCCCTTCCCCCTTGCACTTCCAGGTGAGGCGATGCCTCGCCCTGCTTCAGCTCTCGCTGGTCAGGCTGCAGCAGCTGACCAGCACCGATTGTCCGGCACTCCCTAGTGAGATGACCCCAGTACCTCAGTTGAAAATGCAGAAATCACCGGTCTTCTGTGTCGCTCGCG
>NW_022141596.1:0-11565 GCF_007565055.1 Rhinopithecus roxellana
AGAAGGAAATAGTTGTCGTTTCTGTGACTGATTTATTTTTAAGTCCTTTTTAATTTACATTCAACTGTTTCAGGGTAGTGCAAAATGTTATGATAGCTATTTAAGTCCCCATCTCCTATCCCTTCATCATGACTGTCAATTTATTTCACCTGGGCAACAGAGTGAGAATTTGTACCTAAATAAAATAATAAATAAATAAACATCCAATAGGGCCATATGATTTTAAACCTTTGATTATTCATAATACTGCTGAACCCCCTTGAATGAACTAGGTCCCCGCAAGGGTGATCCACTTAGCCTGGCTGCCTGGGACTTTCCTGGCTTTAAAACCCAAGTCTTGCATCCTGGGAAGCCTCTCTGTCCAGGCAAACTGGGATGGTTGTCACCTTACCTGGGACTCATGCTTGGCCACTTAATCTCCAACCACAACTATTCACCTATTTTACAGCGAGGCGATTGGGGGAGCCTTGTGTTGATGTTAGAGTTGTGAATATGGTGACTTGATGTAATTTTGTCCTCTGGGGCCATGGATTGTTTTCAGTCCCTGGACATATGGACCCTCATGGACCCCATCTCTTTCTAACCTGTAGGTGCCGTCAGCCCCTGCTGTAGGCTTGGGCACGCCCTTTCTGGTTAAACAGTGAGGAGGACAGAGCATAGAATAGCCTCCTGGTCGCTTGGTAGCCAGTGTGCAGAAGATGGTCCTGAACTTTACGGTGCTCCTCCTTTCTGACCTCGGGCAGAGGCCATCCTACAGACAGGAACCCCAGCTGGAATAGGGTGGTGCCCCACACTTACTCCTTTTCTAAAAAGCAATCCAAGAGTTTGGCATGTGTACAGCACCCATTCCCCAATATAGTCATAAGTGTCTGTTTCAGCACAAGATAGACCCTTTTTCCACTCTGTCCCATGAGGGTCAATTCTCCCATTCTCCAAGCTCCCCTGAGAGAGGCAAAAGCCCCTGTAGAGGCAGACATCCAGGAACACCACCTCTGCTCTGTGCAAGCCAGGCTGCCACTCTGATAATTAAATGATTCTGTGCCTCGCTGACTCCTCTGTGCCATAGGGACCTAAAGAAAGGCCCTACTCCCTCACATGGCACAACTAAGTACTTTGAAAACATTTAAAGCATGAAAACTGTATGTTTTACGCTCTATCCAGGATGGGCCAGGAGCAGTGGCTCACACCTGTAATCCCAGCAGTTTGGGAGGCTGAGACAGGCAGATCACTTGAGGTCAGGAGTTCAAGACCAGCCTGGCCAATATGGCAAAATCCTGTTTCTACTAAAAATACAAAAATTAGTTGGGTGTGGTGGCAGGCTCCTATAATTCCAGCTCCTTGGGAGGTTGAAGCAAGATAATTGCTCAAACTTGGAAGGCAGAGGTCACAGTGAGTTGAGATCACACCACTGCCCTCCAGCCTGGGTGACAGAGAAAGACTCTATCTCAAAAGAAAGAAATACATAAATACCCAGGATGTGTGTAGTGATACGCCAGTAAGTTCATAGAGTGTCATTTTTCATCCCTCCCTCCTGCACCGAAAAGCAAACTCATCCATCTAAGAGCACTCAAGACTGAAAAAAACCTTTACAGAAAAATCTAGCCTGTTCCTTCTAATCAGCAGTACTGCACTGAAACCATCACGGATATTGGCACCTTGTTGTCTTTCTGAAGACCTCCGGGGAGGCAGATTCTACAAACAGCCTTGGCAGCTGATGTGCTAGCACAATGTAGGATAAACTTATACAGTCGGAGCCAAGGAGGGCCTCCAGAATGCAGTCCAGCATGGTGTGCGCTCATGGAGCCCTGACATCTGGCTAAGGAGCATTGTGAAAACTCAAGACATCCCTCTCATCACTCCTTTTCCTTTTGATTGCAACTGACCCTTCAGAAATCAAGTACATGAAGGGGGAGGGAAAAGAAGAATTTATGCCAGTAAGACAGATTCTGAAGAATGCAAAACAAAACAATACCAAACACACAGAAATAGAACACTTTAGGCAGAAAGAAGGGGATGCAGAGATAGAGGGAAACATTTTTCCTCCCAGTACATAGTAGGTCCTCAATAAACATTTGTTAAATGAATGCATTCCTAGAAAGGACAGTCTCCTTATCCATATTAATGAGAAATGTTTACTTGATACACTATTTGGAAGTGACCATACTACAGCTGATTTAATGGTAAAGCCATCAAGTCAGCATTTCATCCTTCTACCTGGGTACTGGCTCCAAGAATTTGTTCTCTATCAACACAGCAAGACTCTTGACTTAGAGTGCCTCATATACACAGCAGGAATAAAAGGAGAGGAGAAATAGAGAATGAAACTCAGCCTAACCTTCCTTATCTAGCCCTTTTCTAATTCATCCAGGTACCTTTTCCAATTCTTCACAAAGACACCATGTAAGTTTTCAGAAGATTTAGCTGGGTCACACCTCTAGGTTTCCAGGATTTGAAGAGCTATGTCAATATAGAGACCAGTTTCTGGACCCTGAACAGCAAATCCAAAATCACTCTAAACTGGTGATTGTCAACCAGGATGGTTTTGCTCCTAGAGGACATTTGGCACCACCTAGAGACATAGTTTTAAACTGTCACAATTAGCAGTTCTTATTGGCACTTAGTGGGTAGGGGCCAGGGATGCTGCTAAAGTGCCTGCAGGACAGTGGCCCACAACAAAGAATCATCTCAGTATCTCAGCAAAGAATCATGTCAATAATGCCACAATTGAGAAGCACTGTGCTAGATTCAAATCTCTTCTACAGTGTCTTCTCAGACCAAAGTCTTACCTGTGACAACTTATAGTAACCTATCTGCTTTGGTGTCCACACCTTAATATACCAAGTCAACAGATCCACCAAATTCGGTACAACAGATGTACCAAATGCCTGTCGCTGTCTACCAGGCATGCAAGCAAGGAAAAAGCAACAACTTTCCTCCAAATAAAACCATAGAAGTTAGTTAGAAAAGAAAGTGCAAAACAGAGGGTATCTTCTCAAAGAAATAAAGCAAACAAAAAATCCAGAAGGTAGCCAAGCACAGAAATGCACATGGTGTTTCTGTCATTTCTGAGGAAATGAGTTAGAATATGGATGGCTCAGGTCTCCTGGGTTCAGTCCGAAGTCTTTTTTTTTTTCTTTTTGTCTTAAGGAAGCTAATGGACAAGAAATTGAGAAAGAATGGGTGGAGGCCGTTTGGTTTAGTATGTTCTCTGGAACACTGTTGCGTTTCCCCCACGGAAAGACTTTACAAATGGTAGTTCAGTTACAGGTCAGCCCAGCAGAGCTTACTGAACCACAGTCCAGCTGAGGTGCCAAAACCACAGGAGTCTAGGGATACACAAGCCCTGAGCTTTCTTGGAAGAAGGACAAAGAGATTATCTGTTTCTTCTCTCCTCAGCTCTCTAAGTCCCCTGCTCTACACCCACCTCTCTCAGAGCTAAGAGTAATCCTAGAAAACCTTTAACAAGTTTTTTTGCTTTAATTTGTAAGTACATACAAATTAAAAATGTGCTCCTGAAAAAAAAAAAAAATCCCACCTCAGACCCATATCTCCAGGCTCTTTTCAGAGAGACAAAGTCAGAGTTTATTACATTTCTTCCAGAAATACTCTCTGCACATACTCAAACGTATGCATGCATATATCACCTTTCAAATTACAGGCAGAAATGGAAGAATTCAGTCTGTTGTGCACTTTTTTTCAACTTATTTTAAGTTCAGAGGTACACGTGTGGAATGTGCAGGTTTGTTACATAGGTAAACGTGTGTCATGGTGGTTTGCTGTATAGATCAACCCATTACCTAGGTATTAAGCCCAGCATCTATTAGCTCTTCTTCCTGATGTTCTCCCTCCCCCGACTCCCATGACAGGCCCCAGTGTGTGTTGTTTCCCACCCATATGTCCTTGTGTTCTCATCGTTCAGCTCCCACTTATGAGAACATGAGGTATTTGGTTTTCTGTTCCTGAATTAGTTTGCTGAGGATAATGGGTTCCTGCTCCAATCACCTGCAAAGGTTATGATCTTGTTCCTTTTTATGGCTGCATAGTATTCCATGGAGAATATTTACCAAATTTTCTTTATCCAGTCTATTATTGATGGGCATTTGGGTTGATTCCATGTCCTTGCTATTAGGAATAGTGTTGCAGTGAAAGTACATGTGCATGTATCTTTATAATAGAATGATTTATACTGCTTTGGGTATATATCCAGTAATGGAATTGCTGGGTCAAATGCTTTTTCTGCTTCTAGATCTTTGAGGAATCGTCACACTGTCTTCCACAATGGCTGAACTAATTTACACTCCCACCTGCACGTATAAAAGCATTCCTTTTTCTCTGCAACCTCTCCAGCATCTGTTGTTTCTGGACTTTTTAATAATTGCCATTCTGACTGGCATGAGATAATATTTCATTGTGGTTTTTAATTTACATTTCTCAAATGATCAGAGACGTTGAGCTTTTCTTCATATGTTTCTGGCTGCACAAATGTCTTCTTTTGAGAAGTATCTGTTCATGTCCTTTGCCTATTTTTAATGTATTTTTTTTTTTTTTGTAAATTTGTTAAGGTTCCTTGTAGACCCTGGATATTAGGTCTTCATCACATGGAAAGATTGCAAAAATTTTCTCCATTTCTGTAGGTTGTCTGTTCGCTGGTGATGGTTTCTATTGCTGTGAGAAGCTCTTAAGTTTACTTAGATCCCATTTATCCATTTTTGCTTTTGTTGCAATTGTTTTTGGCATTTTTGTCATGAACTCTTTGCCCGTGCCTAGGTCCTAAATGGGATTGCCTAGATTTTCTTCTAGGGTTTTTACAGTTTTGGATTTTACATTTAAGTCTTTAATTCATCTTGAGTTGATTTTGTATAAGGTTTAAGGAAGGGGGTTACAATTTTCCACATATGGCTACCAGTTCTCCCAGCACCATTTATTAAATAGGGAGTCCTTTTCCCATTGCTTGTTTTTTGTCAGGATTGTTGAAGATCAATGGTTGTAGGTGTGCAGTCTTATATTCTGAGTTCTCTCTATCTGTTCATTGGTCTATGTTGTTGTTTTTATACCAGTACCATGCTGTTTTGGTTACTGTGGCTCTGTAGTATAGTTTGGAGTGGGTAACTGATGCCTCCAGCTTTATTCCTTTTGTTAGGATTGTCTTTGCTATTTGGGACTTTTTTTTTTTTTGTTTGTTGTTGGTGTTGTTGTTGTGGGTTCTGTATGAATTTTAAAATGTCTGCTATTCTATGAGAATGTCAATGGTAGTTTAATGGGAATAGCATTGAATCTAAAGTACTTTGTGCAGTATGGTCATTTTCATGATTGATTCTTCTTATCCATGAGCAAAATGTTTTTCCATTTGTTTGTTTCCTCTCTGATTTCCTTGAGCAGTGGTTTGTAGTTCTCCTCGGAGGTCCTTCACTTCCCTTGTTATCTGTATTCCTAGGTATTTTATTCTTTGTGTGTCATTGTGAATGGGAACTTCATTTAGGTTTGGCTCTCTGATTGCCTGTTGTTGGTAAAGGATGCCAGCGACTTTTGCGCATTGATTTTGTAAGTTGAGACTTGGCGGAAGTTGCTTATCAGCTTAAGAAGCTTTGGGGCTGAGATGATGGGGTTTTCTAATGATAGGACATGTCATCTGCAAACAGGGAGAGTTGACTTCCGCTCTTCCTATTTGAATACTCTTATTATTTCTCTTGCCTGATTGTCCTGGCTAGAACTTCCAATACTATGTTGAATAGGATTGGTGAGAGAAGTCATCCTTGTCTTGGTATACTTTCTTTTTACTCATAAATATACCTTACTTCTTTAATGGCTGCAGAATATCCCATGGTATGAATGTACCATTGGTATCAACATTAGGATAGTGCCTAGGAATATTTTGAAAAAGCAAAAGTTCATCTTTCTCTTCTTACTACCTCTTGTCCCTACCCCTGTCCTCCATATGGAGCTGCCTGACCCTTCACCTTATCTCTCTTGACTGGTTTTACTCTATCTCCTTTCCCAAAAGGATTCATCCTCCAAAAGCATGGACTTTCTGACTCCAACCCAAAACTCACCTTCTTCAGAGTGGCTGGCCTGACTTATTTATTCTGAAGGAAAGTAATTTGATTCAAACTAATTATTATATGAATTACTGCCAACTCCTTAACCCTCACATTTAAAAGGAGATGGAGTTGAACTCATCATTGGAATTCCAGAGAGCAATGATTGATTAAAAAACAACAACAACAACAAAAAAAAAAAAAAAAAAAAAAAAAAACAGAACAGAAGCTGTCGAGAGCATAAAATTTGGGGTGGGTTCAGCCATACTGGCTACTATGTCAGAAAATCTAGGCACAGAGAACTACCTCTAACTGATGATATTTTGGTCAATTTCTTCATTTCTTCTAGCTAAAGTCCATTATTTTCCAAAAGCTCTAGTGTTTTCCACAATACTCTAGTAAGGGACCTGGAAAGAGCAGGCCAGTTGCCTATAGGAATAGGCCATTCATAAATGGGTATCCATAACATATGGATGCACCATTCTGAGATTGGCCACCAACCAATTGAGAAAGAGTATGCCAGGTGTGCCCAAGATGGCCGAATAGGAACAGCTGCAGCCTCCAGCTCCCAGTGTCAGTGACAGAGAAGATGGGTGATTTTTGCATTTTCAACTGAGGTACTGGGTTCATCTCACTGGGTCGTGTCGGACTTGGCGCTGGCTGCGGGTGCAGCCCGACCAGCAAGAGCTGAAGCAGGGCGAGGCATCGCCTCACCTGGGAAGCGCAAGGGGAGGGAATTCCTTTTCCTATCAAAGGAAATTGAGACACACAACACCTGGAAAATCGGGTAACTCCCACCCTAATACTGCACTTTACAAGGGTCTTAGCAAATGGCACATCGGAGATTATATCTCACACCTGGCCCAGGATCCCACCCACGGAGCCTCCCTCATTGCTAGCACAGCAGTCTGAGATCTAACTGCAAGGCAGCAGCGAGGCTGGGGGAGGGGTGCCCGCCTTGCTGAGGCGTAAATAGGTAAACAAAGCTGCCGGGAAGCTCGAATTGGGTGGAGCCCACCACAGCTCAAGGAGGCCGGCCTGCCTCTGTAGACTCCTCCTCTGGGGACAGGTCATAGCTAAAACAAAAGCAGCAGAAACCTCAGCAGAGGTAAATGCCCCCGTCTGACAGCTTTTGAAGAGAGCAGTGGATCTCCCAGCATGGAGGTTAGATCTGAGAACAGACAGACTGCCAGCTCAAGTGGGTCCCTGACCCCTGAGTAGCCTAACTGGAACACATCCCCCACTAGGTGCAGACTACACATTACATGGTGGGTACGCCCCTGTGATGAAGCTTCCAGAGCAAGAATCAGACAGCAACACTCGCTGTTCAGCAGTATTCTATCTTCTGCGCCTCTGCTGCTGATACCCAGGCAAACCGAGTCTGGAGTGGACCTCAAGCAAACTCCAACAACCTACAGCTGAGGGTCCTGATGGTTAGAAGGAAACTAACAAACAGAAAGGACACCCACACCAAAACCCCATCAGTACGTCACCATCAATCAAAGACCAAAGGCAGATAAAACCACAAAGATGGGGAAAAAGCAGTGCAGAAAAGCTGGAAATTCAAAAAATCAGAGCGCATCTCCCCCTCTAAAGGAACGCCGCTCATTGCCAGCAACGGAACAAAGCTGGATGGAGAATGACTTTGACGAGTCGAAGAGAAGGGTTCAGTCGATCAAACTTCTCAGAGCTAAAGGAGGAACTAGGTAACTAGCGGCAAAGAAACTAAAAACCTTGAAAAAAGATTTGACGAGTGGCTAACTAGAATAACCAATGTAGAGAAGTCGTTAAAAAAACTGATAGAGATAAAACCATAACATGAGAACTACATGACAAATGCACAAGCTTCAGTAACTGACTCAATCATCGGGAAGAAAGAGTATCAGCGATCAAAGATCAAATGAATGAAATGAAGTGAGAAGTGTAGAGAAAAAGAGTAAAAAGAAATGAACAAAGCCTCCAAGAAATATGGGATTATGTGAAAAGACCAAATATACGTCTGATTGGTGTGCCTGAAAGTGACAGGAGAAAATGGAACCAAGTTGGAAACACTCTTCAGGATGTCATCCAGGAGAAATTCCCCAACCTGGTAAGGTAGGCCAACATTCAATTAGGAAATACAGAGAATGCCACAAAGATACTCCTCGAAAGAGCAACTCCAAGACACATAATTGTCAGACTCACCAAAGTTGAAATGAAGGAAAAAATGTTAAGGGCAGCCAGAGAGAAAGGCAGGTTACATACAAAGGGAAGCCCATCAGACTAACAGCAGATGTCTCCACAGAAACTCTCCAAGTCAGAAGAGATGGGGACCAATATTCAACATTCTTAAAGAAAAGAATTTTCAACCCAGAATTTCATATCCAGCCAAACTAAGTTTCATAAGTGAAGGAGAAATAAAATCCTTACAGACAAGCAAATGCTTAGAGATTTTGTCACCACCAGGCCTGCCCTACAAGAGATCTTGAAGGAAGCACTAAACATGGAAAGGAACAACAGGTACCAGCCATTGCAAAAACATGCCAAAATGTAAAGTCCATGATGCTAGGAAGAAACTGCATCAACTAGCGAGCAAAATAACCAGCTAATATCATAATGACAGGATCAAGTTCACATATAACAATATTAACCTTAATGTAAATGGACTAATGGTCCAATTAAAAGGCAAAGACTGGCAAATTGGATAAAGAGTTAAGACCCATCAGTTTGCTATATTCAGGAGACCCATCCACATGCAGAGATACGCATAGGCTCAAAATAAAGGGATGGAGGAAGATCTATCAAGCAAATGGAAAACAAGAAAAAGCAGGGGGTGCAATCCTAGTCTCTGATAAAACAGCTTTAAACCATCAAAGATCAAAAGAGACAAGAAGACCATTACATAATGGTAAAGGGATCAATCCATCAGGAAGAGCTAATTATCCTAAATACATATGCACCCAATACAGAAGCACCCAGATTCATAAAGCAAGTCCTTAGAGACTTACAAAGAGACTTAGACTCCCATACAATAATAATGGGAGACTTCAACACTCCACTGTCAACATTAGACAGATCAACGAGACAGAAATCAAAAAGGATATCCAGGAATTGAACTAAACTCTGCACCAAATGGACCTAATAGACATCCATAGAACTCTCCACCCCATATCAACAGAATATACATTCTTCTCAGCACCACATCGCACTTACTCCAAAATTGACCACATAGTTGGAAGTAAAGCACTCCTCAGCAAATGTAAAAGAACGGAAATTATAACAAAGTGTTGCTCAGACCACAGTGCAATCAAAGTAGAACTCAGGACTAAGAAACTCAATCAAAACGGCTCAACTACATGGAAACTGAACAACCTGCTCCTGAGTGACTACTGGGTACATAACGAAATGAAGGCAGAAAAAAGATGTTCTTTGAAACCAATGAGAACAAAGATACAACATACCAGAATCTCTGGGACACATTTAAAGCAGTGTGCAGAGGGAAATTTATAGCACTAAATGCCCATAAGAGAAAGCAGGAAAGATCTAAAATTGACACCCTAGCATCACAATTAAAAGAACTAGAGAAGCAAGAGCAAACACATTCAAAAGCTAGCAGAAGGCAAGAAATAACTAAGATAGAGCAGAATTGAAGGAGACAGAGACACAAAAAACCCTCCAAAAAATCAATGAATCCAGGAGCTGGTTTTTTTAAAACATCAACAAAATTGATAGACCGCTAGCACACTAATAAAGAAGAAAGGAGAGAAGAATCAGATAGATGCAATAAAAATGATAAAGGGGATATCACCACTGACCCCACAGAAATACAAACTACATCAGAGAATACTATAAACACCTCTACGCAAATAAACTAGAAAACCTAGAAGAAATGGATAATTTCCTGGACACTTACACTCTCCCAAGACTAAACCAGGAAGAAGTTGAATCCCTGAAAGACCAATAGAAGGCTCTGAAATTGAGGCAATAATTAATAGCCTACCAACCAAAAAAGTCCAGGACTAGACGGATTCACAGCCGAATTTCTACCAGAGGTACAAGGAGGAGTTGCTACCATTCCTTCTGAAACTATTCCAATCAACAGAAAGAGGGAATCCTCCCTAACTCATTTTACGAGGCCAACATCATCCTGATACCAAAGCCTGACAGAGATACAACAAAAAAGATAATTTTAGACAATATCCCTGATGAACATCAATGCAAAAATCCTCAATAAAATACTGGTCAACCGAATCCAGCAGCACATCAAAAAGCTTATCCACCATGATCAAGTGGGCTTCATCCCTGGGATGCAAGGCTGGTTCAACATATGCAAATCAATAATTGCAATCCAGTATATAAACAGAACCAAAGATAAAAAACCACATGATTATCTCAATAGATGCAGAAAAGGCCTTTGACAAAATTCAACATTCCTTCATGCTAAAAACTCTCAATAAATTCGGTATTGATGGAATGTATCTCAAAATAATAAGAGCTATTTATGACAAACCCACAGCAATATCCTACTGAATGGGCAAAAACTGGAAGCATTCCTTTGAAAACTGGCACAAGACAGGATGCCCTCTCTCACCACTCCTATTCAACATAGTGTTGGAAGTTCTGGCTAGGGCAATCAGGCAAGAGAAAGAAATAAAGGGTATTCAGTTAGGAAAAGAGAAGTCAAATTGTCCCTGTTTGCAGATGACATGATTGTATATTTAGAAACCCCATTGTCTCAGCCCAAAATCTCCTTAAGCTGATTAGCAACTTAGCAAAGGCTCAGGATACAAAATCAATGTGCAAAAATCACAAGCATTCTTATACACCCTTAACAGACAAACAGAGAGCCAAATCAGGAATGAACTCATTCACAATAGCTTCAAAGAGAATAAAATACCTAGGAATCCAGCTTACAAGGGATGTAAAGGACCTCTTCAAGGAGAACTACAAACCACTGCTCAGTGAAATCAAAGAGGACACAAACAAATGGAAGAACATACCATGCTCATGGATAGGAAGAATCAATATTGTGAAAATGGCCATACTGCCCAAGGTAATTTATAGATTCAATGCCATCCCCATTAAGCTACCAATTACTTTTTTCACAGAATTGGAAAAAACAGCTTTAAAGTTCATATGGAACCAAAAAAGAGCCCGCATTGCCAAGACAATCCTAAGCCAAAAGAACAAAGCTGGAGGCATCACACTACCTGACTTCAAACTATACTACAAGGCTACAGTAATCAAAACAGCATGGTACTTACCAAAACAGAGATATAGACCAATGGAACAGAACAGAGCCCTCAGAAATAATACCACACATCTACAGCCATCTGATCTTTGACAAAGCTGACAAAAACAAGAAATGGGGAAAGGATTCCCTATTTAATAAATGGTGCTGGGAAAATTGGCTAGCCATAAGTAGAAAGCTGAAACTGGATCCTTTCCTTACTCCTTATACGAAAATTAATTCAAGATGGATTAGAGACGTAAATGTTAGACCTAAAACCATAAAAACCCTAGAAGAAAACCTAGGCAATACCATTCAGGA
>NW_022141597.1:0-22061 GCF_007565055.1 Rhinopithecus roxellana
GATATTATTACACCTGAGTCTGAGTTATGGTGTGAGTTGGAATTAATAGCACAAAGGAGAAGCTCTTGGAATTCCAAGTAGATTTTTTTTCAAAATACAGGGAATGAGAGTCTAAACTATAGCTTTTCAAGGCTTGGGATCGTGGTAGTTAAATGTGCAAATACTGGAATGGAAGGATTCTTTGGATTTCCCCAAGAATCCAGAGTTTATCCACCACAGAAGGATTAATCGCCAATCATGTGGTCCTCAGACCTGCCTGGGAAGCTCAGGATTGGGGATGCTGATGCTTCCAGCTGCCTAGAGGACTTCATCAGGTGATTCTCCAATCCTCACCTCTGTCCATGTATCTTGCTCAGGTGCTGATACATAGTATTGAATCCTCCTTTTCTGACTTCCAAATCTCAGTGAGGGCTCTTCACTGGTCAACTCTACTGAAAACGATAGAGGGAAAAGGGGTTCTGGAAGATGTACTTCTAGGATGGTAGTAATGATGGGGAAGTAACAGCTGACATTTCAGTGCAGTCATTACATTACAACTCTCAGGGGTTTGTCAGGTGATGGCCCCAGAATACATTGGGATGTGCTTCCAAATACTATGAACAAATTTGAGATAATAGCAAGGAAATTTTATGAAGTCATATATTAAATAAAAAATTAGAAAAATAGGAATTTCATTAAATGTATATAGCAATCATTTCAAATAAACTTTGTGGACTACATATATGTGTGTGTCTGTTTGTGTATCATACATGCAGAAGTGTAACATTCTTTGTCCTTAATATAAAAACCTTGCTACTCAAAATTTTTCCAGAAACCAGCAGCATCACTAAGACCATGTCATAAATGCAAAATAACAGACCCACCTTTCATCAACTCAGTGGGAATCTGCATTTTAACAAGATAACAGATCTATAGAGGTTTAAGAAGCTATGTTTTAGGGAATGTTTACTTCAGCTAAGGAGTATTTGTTTTTATTCAATGTGGCAATTTAAGAAAATTAAAGTTACATGTTATTAAAAACATCCAATTTTATTTTTAACACCATTTGATTTGATTTGATTTAATTTAAATTAACTTCAGTTTGCTTTTTTAATGCTGAAAGTTGAAAAACAACCTCATTAATTATTTGTCAATGACATGATCAAATACTTTGAAAATTAAATGGAGAAAAGGTCCTAGAAACTTGAAGAATTACCAAGGTTAAAGAATGAAAAAATCCACACTTTGGGTATTTGTGTTGGAGCTGTTGAGACTTAAATTTGCTTCTGTAGCTTGACCTCAGGATGTTGATCATTGTCCTGGATAATCACTGCTCTTTCAGTCTTGACCTCAGAACAAAGAAAATCCATACATTAGAGATAAGCTCAGTGACCTACAGCAGAACCACCCAGCTGAGCCCTGCCTAGATCAGCTGAATTATTATTATGAACATCTGTAAACATGAAAATAAATACAAGTATTATAAGCCACCACATTTTGAGTGATTTGTTGCAAACCATTACTGTTGAAAACCTAATTACATTATTGAATATCCACACATATAGATATATACATTTTGTGAAAATTGACTGGATAAATATGAATACTTTAGAAAACCTAAAAGAAATTTTTTTTTTTTTTTTTTGAGACGGAGTCTCACTCTGTCACCCAGGCTGGAGTGCAGTGGCCAGATCTCAGCTCACTGCAAGCTCCGCCTCCCGGGTTTATGCCATTGTCCTGCCTCAGCCTCCTGAGTAGCTGGGACTACAGGCGCCTGCCACCTCACCTGGCTAGCTTTTGTATTTTTTACTAGAGACGGGGTTTCACGTGTTAGCCAGGATGGTCTTGATGTCCTGACCTTGTGATCCGCCTGTCTCAACCTCCCAAAGTGCTGGGATTGCAGGCTGTAGCCACAGTGCCTGGCAAGAAATCATATTTGAATGAATAGACTACAACTTAGCTCATTTATGGAAACATCTAGCGGGAACAGTTAGTAGAGTTCACCCATATGATATGGTTTGGCTCTGTGTCCCCACCCCAATCTCATCTCAAATTGCAATTCCCACATGTTGAGAAAGGGACTTGGTGGGAGGTGGTTGGACCATGGAGTGGTTTCCCCCATGTTGTTCTCATGATAGGGAGTTCTCGCAAGATCTGGTGGTTTGATAAGTATCTGGAATTTCCCCTGTGCACTCTTTCTCTCCTGCTACCATGTAAGACGTGTCTTCCTTCTCCTTCACCTTCAGCCACAATTTTAAGTTACTTGAGGCCTCTCCAGCTCTTCAGAACTGTGAGTCAATTAAATGTCTTTTGTGTATGAATTACCTAGTCTCAGGTAGTATCTTTATAGCAGTGTGAAAATAGACTAATATATCATATGCAGCAATACTCAACAGAGGAATCAGAATGAGACTTTATATATGATACAGGCTTATTGAAAAATAATTCAGTTCACATTTTATAAATAAACATGTTTACAATTGTGTTTATACATGATCTGTATGCATACATATTTAGATATTGCTTGCATAAACTTATCCATACAAATATCAGTTTTAACAAACAAGTTATATGGACCATATTTATGTACATATACACACATACACATGCAACACATACACACGTACAAAAATTATCAGGGTGCCAAAGGAAATGTAGTTTATAGCCTTTCCAGGCCCTACCTTACAGAAAGACCCAGAGATTAGAGAATATAAATGAACAAATTCTAAAACATCACGTGGCATGTGTAATTTTGTTAAATAATTTTGTTTTGACATTCATCATTTTCTTTAAAGTTTTATAAAGTGCTGTTTTTTTGGTCACCTTTGTAATTAGATTTTAGGTTAATTTGTGACCCATGAGGGCGTGGCGGCTGGACTGAAGGTATTTGGATTTCACCATTGTTTGGTAGGAGGTGATTGCACTGTTTGTAAGGAATGTTTGCAATATGTTTAGGTGTAGCACATTGCTCTGGATGGTTAAAAAGGAGTTGAAGTTGGGAAAGTGAGCACTGTTGATGGAAAGTCACAAAGGCAGATTGGGATAGAGCAAGTCCCATTACCCATGAGAAGAGAGAATCTGAAAGAGACTAAATAAGGATGAGCCGCAGGACAAGATTCAGATTTCTGGTAGCTGCTGTCAGGGCTGTTGTCCTTCTAGAGGCAGCAGTGGAGGGAGCAGCTCTTTTCTCCCCAGGAGCCCTGAATAGGAGCCACAGGCAGCATGGGACCTCCACAGCCTGCACAGCAGTGCCATTTTTGGAATTTTTCTAGAGGCTTTGCTGGATTTATGGCTTCCCAACATTTGTGAGCAATTAATATGTGCTATAGTAAATCCCTTTGCTTAGTGGACTTGACATTTGAAACCAATAACAATGAGCAGTCACACTAAGTGCAAGATCCACAGCCTCCTCTTTTCTTGCTAAATATAATGCTTCCAGGCAGGCCTGCCAGAGGAGGCCAAAATAAACAATCTCTGTATCATCAAGAGTACAGGACCAATAATCTCAGGGGAGCCACCAAGTTCTCTCACAGTTGCACCATCTCATGGCACAAAAAAGAGAGGACTGAGGAATCTTTCTTGTAATCCTTCAGCTGTTCTTTTGCAGCCTTGGGTAGTTTCTCCAGTGCATGCACTCTATAGTGCTCTGGAATACGGAGGGAGCCTTCTGGGATAGACTGGGCTCTGTCTGTGGAGCTCCCTTCTCTATTTCTCTGTCTCCCACCTTTCTGGACCACCACTCTTCTTCCTCTATTCAAGGATACTCCCAGGGTTCTGCTAGGGATTATTCCTGAACAATTTTCTGGAAACTTCCTTAGGGTTGTAAGATGGATCAATTTAAATCTCACCTCCTCTGCTTTCCAATTCGCTGAGACAATTGTCTTTGATTACTAATGTCCAATGACTTGAAAATAACTGCTTCATGTATTTTGTGCTGTGTTTTAGCTAATCCAGAGAGAGTGCAACTGGTCTATGCTAATCTGTTTTGGAGCCAAACTGAATTTCTGGAGTGATGTGTGGATTAGAATTTTGCCCTCCTTGGGGTTCTGTATCAGAATCTAGCAGGTCCTAAGCGGGGGTCGCAACTGGGCCCTCACTGCCATTTCCTCAGCGCCTGTCTCACACCATACCCGGTCTTCTGCACACAAATACAGTACTTCACCATCTTCACACACATCCTCATATCATCACCTCTGAACAGCAACCCCTTGGCCTCACATTGCACCTGGGGAGTGAACACCTTTTGTGTAGCCACTCTCAAGAGAATGAGCCCATGGAGGAGGACAGTGTAGTCTCTGGGAATTAGGCTTGGAATATTAAATTTGAAAGTAAGGTCCCAGGAACCTAGAAAGTCATGTTCAGAAGAAAATTGACTCTAAATTAGCAGTTCTTCTCGTGGTAAAGACTGGAGGAAAATCCACGTGAGGGGCTTTCGCTTCTGGGGCCCAGAGCAAGGGGACCCTCTTGTTGTTGTGACTGTGGCTCTGTTGTGCATATTGTTTGGACACTTTGATACTCCAATTAAAATACAAGATTGGAGGCCTCCAACCATGATGCTGTCAGTGTCCACAGGGCCCCTTTATGATTCAGCAGGTTTTGTGAGGACTCCTGGCCTTGATGTGCTTGCAGCAGGGCTGGTTTTGTCTCTACCCTCATCCTTCCTCCTCATGTCTTCTCTGAAAATCAGAGCAATTTCCCAGGTGACGTGATCTTGTCTTCATCATACTTTGGAGAAAATTGATCCCCAGGAATTCTGGGCTGTTTCAGTAATCTAGATTTTTTTTTTTATTATTATACTTTAAGTTCTAGGGTACAGTGCATAACGTGCAGGTTTTGTCATATGTTACTTATGCCATGTGTGGGTGCTGCACCCATCAACTCGTCAGCACCCATCAATTCATCATTTATATCGTATATCTCCCCAATGCAATCCCTCCCTCCTCCCCCCCCTCCCCATGATAGGCCCCAGTGTGTGATGTTCCCCTTCCCAGTCCAAGTGATCTCATTGTTCAGTTCCCACCTATGAGTGAGAACATGCAGTGTTGGTTTCTCTTCTTGTGATAGTTTGCTAAGAATGATGGTTTCCAGCTGCATCCATGTCCTACAAGGACGCAAACTCATCCTTTTTATGGCTGCATGTATTCCATGGTGTATATGTGCCACATTTTCTAATCCAGTCTGTCACAGATGGACATTGGGTTGATTCCAAGTCTTTGCTATTGTGAATAGTGCCGCAAAAACATACGTGTGCATGTGACTGTAGTAGAATATTTATAGTCCTTTGGGTATTACCCAGTAGTGGGATGGCTGGGTCATATGGTACATCAGTTCTAGATTTCTGAGGAGCCATTGTTTTTCCAATGGGTGAACTAGTTTACAATCCCACCAAAGTGTAAAAGTGTTCCTATTTCTCCACATCCTCTCCAGCACCTGTTGTTTCCTGACTTCTTAATGATTGCCATTCTACTGGTGTGAGATGGTATCCATTGTGGTTTTGATTTGCATTTCTCTGATGGCGAGTGATGATGAGCATTTTCATGTGTCTGTTGGCTGTATGAATGTCTTCTTTTGAGAAATGTCTGTTCATATCCTTTTCCCCCACTTTTTGATGGGGTTGTTTGTTTTCTTCTTGTAAATTTTGTTTGAGTTCTTTGTAGATTCTGGATATTAGCCCTTTGTCAGATGAGTAGATTGCAAAAATTTTCCCATTCTGTAGGTTGCCTGTTCACTCTGATGGTAGTTTCTTTTGCTGTGCAAAAGCCCTTACCTTAATTAGATCCCATTTGTCATTTTGGCTTTTGCTGCCGTTGCTTTTGGTGTTTTAGACATGAAGTCCTTGCCCATGCCTATGTCCTGAATGGTACACCTAGATTTTCTTCTAGGGTTTTATGGTATTAGGTCTAACATTTAAGTCTCTAATCCATCTTGAATTAATCTTGTGTAAGGGGTAAGGAAAGGATCCAGTTTCAGCTTTCTACTTATGGCTAGCCAATTTTCCCAGCACCATTTATTACATAGGGAACCTTTCCCCATTTCTTGTTTCTCAGGTTGTCAAGATCAGATGGCTGTAGATGTGTGGTATTATTTCTGAGGACTCTGTTCTGTTCCATTGGTCTATATCTCTGTTTTGGTACCAGTACCATGCTGTTTTGGTTACTGTAGCCTTGTAGTATAGTTTGAAGTCAGGTAGCGTGATGCCTCCAGCTTTGTCCTTTGACTTAGGATTGTCTTGGCAATGCGGGCTCTTTTTTGGTTCCATATGAACTTTAAAGCAGTTTTTTTTTCCAATTCTGTGAAGAAAGTCATTGGTAGCTTGATGGGGATGGCATTGAATCTATAAATAACCTTGGGCAGTATGGCCATTTTCACGATATTGATTCTCCTATCCATGAGCATGGTATGTTCTTCCTATTGTTTTGTCCTCTTTGATTTAACTGAGCAGTGGTTTGTAGTTCTCCTTGAAGAGGTCATTTACATCCCTTGTAAGCTGGATTCCTAGGTATTTTATTCTCTTTGAAACAATTGTGAATGGAAGTTCATTCCTGATTTGGCTCTCTGCTTGTCTGTTCTGTGATAAGAATGCTTGTGATTTTTGCACATAATTTTGTATCCTGAGACTTTGCTGAAGTTGCTTATCAGCTTCAGGAGATTTTGGGCTGAGACAATGGGTTTTTCTAAATAACAATCATGTCATCTGCAAACAGGGACAATTGACTTCTTCTTTTCCTAACCGGAGACCCTGTTTTCTTTCACTGTCGATTGCCCTAGCCAGAACTTCCAACACTATGTTGAATAGGACTGGGGGAGAGGGCATCCCTGTCTTGTGCCAGTTTTCAAAGGGAATTTTTCCAGTTTTTTGCCCATTCAGTATGATATTAGCTGTGGGTTTGTCATAAATAGCTCTTATTATTTTGAGGTACGTTCCATCAATACCGAATATTGAGGTTTTTAGCATGAAGGGCTGTTGAATTTTGTCAAAGACCTTTTCTGCATCTATTGAGAATAATCATGTGGTCTTGTCTTTGGTTCGTTTATATGCTGGATTACGTTTATTGATTTGAATGTTGAACCAGCCTTGCATCCCAAGGATGAAGCCACTTGATCATGGTGGATAAGCTTTTGATGTGCTGCTGAATCCGGTTTGCCAGTATTTTATTGAGAATTTTTGCATCGATGTTCATCAGGGATATTGGTCTAAAATTCTCTTTTTTTGTTGTGTCTCTGCCAGGCTTTGGTATCAGGATGATGTTGGCCTCATAAAATGAGTTAGGGAGGATTCCCTCTTTTCTAGTATTGGAAAGTTCAGAAGGAATGGTACCAGCTCCTCCTTGTACGTCTGGTAGAATTCAGCTGTGAATCCATTGGTCCTGGACTTTTTTGGTGGGTAGGTATTAAATGTTGCCTCAATTTCAGAGCCTGCTATTGGTCATTCAGGGATTCAACTTCTTCCTGGTGTTACTTGGGAGAGTGTAAATGTCCAGGAAATATCCATTTCTTCTAGATTTTCTTTTTTTTTATTTTTTTTTATTTTTTTTTTATTATACTTAAGTCTAGGACATGTGCATAACGTGCAGGTTTGTTACATATGTATACTATGCCATGTTGGTGTGCTGCACCCATCAACTCGCAGCACCCATCAATTCATCATTTATATCATGTATAACTCCCCAGTGCAATCCCTCCCCCCTCCCCCCTCCCCCCTCCCCATGATAGGCCCCAGTGTGTGATGTTCCCCTCCCCGAGTCCAGTGATCTCATTGTTCAGTTCCCACCTATGAGTGAGAACAGCGGTGTTTGGTTTCTCGTCTTGTGATAGTTTGCTAAAATGATGTTTCCAGCTGCATCCATGTCCCTACAAAGGACGCAAACTCATCCTTTTTTATGGCTGCATAGTATCCATGGTGTATATGTGCCACATTTTCTTAATCCAGTCTGTCACAGATGGACATTTGGGTTGATTCCAAGTTTTGCATTGTGAATAGTGCCGCATAAAACATACGTGTAACTGTGTCTTTGGAGTAGAATAATTTATAACCTTTGGGTTATATCCCAGTATGGGATGGCTGAGTCATATGGTACATCTAGTTCTAGATCCTGAGGAATTGCCATACGGTTTCCATATGGTTGAACTAGTTACAATCCCACCAACAGTGTAAAAGTGTTCCATCTCCACATCCTCTCCAACCCTGTTGTTTCCTGACTTAATGATTGCCATTCAACTGGTGTGAGTGGTATCTCATTGTGGTTTTGTTGCTCCTGAGTTGGCGAGTGACGATGAGCATTTTTCAGGTGTTCTGTTGGCTGTATGAATATCTTTCTTTGAGAAATGTCTTCATATCCTTCCCCACTTGATGGGTTGTTTGTTTTTCCGGAGGGTGGAGCTTGAAGCTGGAATAGCCCGTCAATGAGTAGGTTGCAAAAATCCTCCCAGTGGAGGGCCGACACTCGAGTGGTAGTCTTTGCTTGCAAAAGCTCTTTAGTTAATTAGACCCATTGTCAATTGGCTTTTGCGCCTGCTTGGGTAGACATGAAGTCCTTAGGGACTTACAAAGAGACTAGACTCCCATACAAAATAATGGGAGACTTCAACACTCCCTGTCAACATTAGACAGATCAACGAGACAGAAAGTTAACAAGGATATCCAGGAATTGAACTCATCTCTGCACCAAGCGGACCTAATAGACATCTATAGAAACTCCACCACCCAAATCACAGAATATACATTCTTCTCAGCCCACATCGCACTTATTCCAAAATTGACCACATAATTGGAGTAAACACTCCTCAGCATGTACAAGAACAGAAATATAACAAACTGTCTCTCAGACCACAGTGCAATCAAACTGAACTCAGGACTAAGAACTCAATCAAACCGCTCCACTACATGGAAACTGAACAACCTGCTCCTGAATGACTACTGGGTACATAACGAAATGAAAGCGGAAAAAGATGTTCTTTGAAACCAATGAGAACAAAGATACAACATACCAGATCTCTGGGACACATTTAAAGCAGTGTGTAGAGGGAAATTTATAGCACTAAATGCCCACAAGAAGAAAGCAGGAAAGATCTAAATTGACACTCAACATCACAATTAAAAGAACTAGAGAGGCAAAGCAAACCATTCAAAAGCTAGCAGAAGGCAAAATAACTAAGATCAGAGCCGAACTGAAGGAGATAGAGACACAAAAAACCCTCCAAAAAATCAATGAATCCGGAGTTGGTTTTTTGAAAAGATCAACAAAATTGACAGACCGCTAGCAAGGCTAATAAAGAGAAAAGAGAGAGGAATCAATAGAATGCAATAAAAAATGATAAAGGGGATATCACACTGACCCCCAGAGAATTACAAACTACCATCAGAGAATACTATAAACAGCCTCTCCGCAAATCAACTAGAAAATCTAGAAGAAATGGATAATTTCCTGGACACTTACACTCTCCCAAGGCTAAACCAGGAAGAAGTTGAATCCCTGAATAGACCAATAGCAGGCTCTGAAATTGAGGCAACAATTAATAGCCTACCCACCAAAAAAAAGTCCAGGACCAGATGGATTCACAGCTGAATTCTACCAGAGGTACAAGGAGGAGCTGGTACCATTCCTTCTGAAACTATTCCAATCAATAGAAAAAGAGGGAATCCTCCCGAACTCTTCTAGATTTTCTAGTTGATTTGCGTAGAGGCGTTTATAGTATTCTCTGATGGTTGTTTGTATTTCTTTGGTGTCAGTGGTGATATCCCCTTTATCATTTTTTATTGCGTCTATTTGATTCCTCTCTCTTTTCTTCTTTATTAGTCTTGCTAGCGGTCTGTCAATTTTGTTGATCTTTTCAAAAAACCAACTCCTGGATTCATTGATTTTTTGGAGGGATTTTTGTGTCTCTATCTCCTTCAGTTCTGCTCTGATCTTAGTCATTTCTTGCCTTCTGCTAGCTTTTGAATGTGTTTGCTCTTGCCTCTCTAGTTCTTTTAATTGTGATGTTAGAGTGTCAATTTTAGATCTTTCCTGCTTTCTCTTGTGGGCATTTAGTGCTATAAATTTCCCTCTACACACTGCTTTAAATGTGTCCCAGAGATTCTAATATGTTGTATCTTTGTTCTCATTGGTTTCAAAGAACATCTTTATTTCTGCTTTCATTTCGTTATGTACCCAGTAGTCATTCAGGAGCAGGTTGTTCAGTTTCCACGTAGTTGAGCGGTTTTGATTGAGTTTCTTAGTCCTGAGTTCTAGTTTGATTGCACTGTGGTCTGAGAGACAGTTTGTTATAATTTCTGTTCTTGTACATTTGCTGAGGAGTGGTTTACTTCCAATTATGTGGTCAATTTTGGAATACGTGCGATGTGGTGCTGAGAAGAATGTATATTCTGTTGATTTGGGGTGGAGAGTTCTGTAGATGTCTATTAGGTCCGCTTGGTGCAGAGCTGAGTTCAATTCCTGGATATCCTTGTTAACTTTCTGTCTCGTTGATCTGTCTAATGTTGACAGTGGAGTGTTGAAGTCTCCCATTATTATTGTATGGGAGTCTAAGTCTCTTTGTAAGTCTCTAAGGACTTGCTTTATGAATCTGGGTGCTCCTGTATTGGGTGCATATATATTTAGGAGAGTTAGCTCCTCCTGTTGAATTGATCCCTTTACCACTATGTAATGGCCTTCTTTGTCTCTTTTGATCTTTGATGGTTTAAAGTCTATTTTATCAGGGACTAGGATTGCAACCCCTGCTTTTTTTTGTTCTCCATTTGCTTGGTAGATCTTCCTCCATCCCTTTATTTTGAGCCTATGTATGTCTCTGCATGTGAGATGGGTCTCCTGAATACAGCAGACTGATGGGTCTTGACTCTTTATCCAGTTTGCCAGTCTGTGTCTTTTAATTGGAGCATTTAGTCCATTTACATTTAAGGTTAATATTGTTATGTGTGAACTTGATCCTGTCATTATGATATTAACTGGTTATTTTGCTCGTTAGTTGATGCAGTTTCTTCCTAGCCTCGATGGTCTTTACATTTTGGCATGTTTTTGCAATGGCTGGTACCGGTTGTTCCTTTCCATGTTTAGGGCTTCCTTCAGGGTCTCTTGTAAGGCAGGCCTGGTGGTGACAAAATCTCTAAGCATTTGCTTATCTGTAAAGGATTTTCTTTCTCCTTCACTGATGAAACTTAGTTTGGCTGGATATGAAATTCTGGGTTTAAAATTCTTTTCTTTAAGAACATTGAATATTGGCCCCCACTCTCTTCTGGCTTGTAGAGTTTCTGCCGAGAGATCTGCTGTTAGTCTGATGGGCTTCCCTCTGTGGGTAACCCGACCTTTCTCTCTGGCTGCCCTTAAGATTTTTTCCTTCATTTCAACTTTGGTGAATCTGGCAATTATGTGTCTTGGAGTTGCTCTTCTGGAGGAGTATCTTTGTGGCGTTCTCTGTATTTCCTGAATTTGAATGTTGGCCTGCCCTACTAGGTTGGGGAAGTTCTCCTGGATGATATCCTGAAGCGTGTTTTCCAGCTTGGTTCCATTTTCCCCCTCACTTTCAGGCACCCCAATCAGACGTAGATTTGGTCTTTTTCATAATCCCATACTTCTTGCAGGCTTTGTTCATTTCTTTTTCTTCTTTTTTCTTTTGGTTTCTCTTCTCGCTTCATTTCATTCATTTGATCCTCAATCGCTGATACTCTTTCTTCCAGTTGATCGAGTCGGTTACTGAAGCTTGTGCATTTGTCACGTATTTCTCGTGTCATGGTTTTCATCTCTGTCATTTCGTTTATGATCTTCTCTGCATTAATTAGTCTAGCTGTCAATTCTTCCACTCTTTTTTCAAGATTTTTAGTTTCTTTGCGCTGGGTACGTAATTCCTCCTTTAGCTCTGAGAAGTTTGATGGACTGAAGCCTTCTTCTCTCATCTCGTCAAAGTCATTCTCTGACCAGCTTTGATCCGTTCCTGGCGATGTGCTGCACTCCCTTGCAAGGGGAGATGCGCTCTTATTTTTTGAATTTCCAGCTTTTCTGCCCTGCTTCTTCCCCATCTTTGTGGTTTTATCTGTCTCTGGTCTTTGATGATGGTGACGTACTGATGGGGTTTTGGTATAGGTGTCCTTCCTGTTTGATAGTTTTCCTTCTGACAGTCAGAAGGACTGTCTGTTGGTCTGTTGGAGATTGCTTGAGGTCCACTCCAGACCCTGTTTGCCTGGGTATCAGCAGCAGAGGTTGCCGAAGATAGAATATTGCTGAACAGCGAGTGTACCTGTCTGATTCTTCCTTTGGAAGTTTCCTCTCAGGGGTGTGCTCCACCCTGTGAGGTGTGGGGTGTCAGACTGCCCCTAGTGGGGGATGTCTCCCAGCTAGGCTACTCAGGGGTCAGGGACCCACCTGAGCAGGCAGTCTGTCCGTTCTCAGATTTCAACCTCCGCGTTGGGAGATCCGCGGCTCTCCCCAAAGCTGTCAGACAGAGTGGTTCGCGTCTGCACTGGCCCCCGCTGCTTCCCCTATTGGACTTCAGCTGTGCGCTGTCCCCAGAGGTGGAGACTACAGAGACAGGCAGGCTTCCTTGAGCTGCTGTGAGCTCCACCCAGTTCGAGCTTCCCAGTGGCTTTGTTTACCTACTTAAGCCTCAGCAATGGCGGGCGCCCCTCCCCCAGCCTCGCTGCTGCCTTGCGGATAGATGGCGGCAGACTGCTGTGTAGCAGTGAGGGAGGCTCTGTGGGCGTGGGACCCTCCCGGCCAGGTGTGGGGTATATTCTCCTGGTGTGCCTGTATGCTTAAAGCGCAGTATTGGGGTGGGAGTTACCCGATTTTCCAGGTGTTGTGTGTCTCAGTTCCCCTGGCTAGGAAAACGGATCCCCTTCCCCCTTGCGCTTCCAGGTGAGGCGATGCCTCGCCCTGCTTCAGCTCTCGCTGGTCAGGCTGCAGCAGCTGACCAGCACCGATTGTCCGGCACTCCCTAGTGAGATGACCCCAGTACCTCAGTTGAAAATGCAGAAGTCACCGGTCTTCTGTGTCGCTCGCGCTGGGAGTTGGAGACTGGAGCTGTTCCTATTCGGCCATCTTGCTCCGCCCCTCACCTTAATTACCTTTTGCTGACTAAAAATGGAGTTCTTGAAGATGGCCGAATAGGAACAACTCCAGTCTCCAACTCCCAGCGCGAGCGACACAGAAGACCGGTGATTTCTGCATTTTCAACTGAGGTACTGGGGTCATCTCACTAGGGAGTGCCGGACAATCGGTGCTGGTCAGCTGCTGCAGCCTGACCAGCGAGAGCTGAAGCAGGGCGAGGCATCGCCTCACCTGGAAGCGCAAGGGGGAAGGGGATCCGTTTTCCTAGCCAGGGGAACTGAGACACACAACACCTGGAAAATCGGGTAACTCCCACCCCAATACTGCGCTGTAAGCATACAGGCATTCCAGGAGAATATATCCCACACCTGGCCGGGAGGGTCCCACGCCCACGAAGCCTCCCTCACTGCTAACACAGCAGTCTGCCGCGATCTATCCGCAAGGCAGCAGCGAGGCTGGGGGAGGGGCGCCCGCCATTGCTGAGGCTTAAGTAGGTAAACAAAGCCTCTGGGAAGCTCGAACTGGGTGGAGCTCACAGCAGCTCAAGGAAGCCTGCCTGTCTCTGTAGTCTCCACCTCTGGGGACAGCGCACAGCTGAAGACCAACAGGGAAAGTAGCGGGAGCCGGTGCAGACGCGAACGACTCTGTCTGACAGCTTTGGGGAGAGCCGCGGATCTCCCAACGCGGAGGTTGAGATCTGAGAACGGACAGACTGCCTGCTCAGGTGTGTCCCTGACCCCTGAGTAGCCTAGCTGGGAGAAATCCCCCACTAGGGGCAGTCTGACACCCCACACCTCACAGGGTGGAGTACACCCCTGAGAGGACACTTCCAAAGGAAGAATCAGACAGGTACACTCGCTGTTCAGCAATATTCTATCTTCGGCAACCTCTGCTGCTGATACCCAGGCAAACAGGGTCTGGAGTGGACCTCAAGCAATCTCCAACAGACCAACAGAGAGTCCTTCTGACTGTCAGAAGGAAAACTATCAAACAGGAAGGACACCTATACCAAAACCCCATCAGTTCGTCACCACCATCAAAGACCAGAGACAGATAAAACCACAAAGATGGGGAAGAAGCAGGGCAGAAAAGCTGGAAATTCAAAAAATAAGAGCGCATCTCCCCCTGCAAAGGAGCGCAGCCCATCACCAGCAACGGATCAAAGCTGGTCAGAGAATGACTTGGACGAGAGGAGAGAAGAAGGCTTCAGTCCATCAAACTTATCAGAGCTAAAGGAGGAATTACGTACCCAGCGCAAAGAAACTAAAAATCTTGAAAAAAGAGTGGAAGAATTGACAGCTAGACTCATTAATGCAGAGAAGATCATAAACGAAATGACAGAGATGAAAACCATGACACGAGAAATACGTGACAAATGCACAAGCTTCAGTAACCGACTCGATCAACTGGAAGAAAGAGTATCAGCGATTGAAGATCAAATGAATGAAATGAAGCGAGAAGAGAAACCAAAAGAAAAAAGAAGAAAAAGAAATGAGCAAAGCCTGCAAGAAGTATGGGATTACGTAAAAAGACCAAATCTACGTCTGATTGGGGTGCCTGAAAGTGAGGGGGAAAATGGAACCAAGTTGGAAAACACTCTTCAGGATATCATCCAGGAGAACTTCCCCAACCTAGTAGGGCAGGCCAACATTCAAATTCAGGAAATACAGAGAACGCCACAAAGATACTCCTCCAGAAGAGCAACTCCAAGACACATAATTGCCAGATTCACCAAAGTTGAAATGAAGGAAAAAATCTTAAGGGCAGCCAGAGAGAAAGGTCGGGTCACCCACAAAGGGAAGCCCATCAGACTAACAGCAGATCTCTCGGCAGAAACTCTACAAGCCAGAAGAGAGTGGGGGCCAATATTCAACGTTCTTAAAGAAAAGAATTTTCAACCCAGAATTTCATATCCAGCCAAACTAAGTTTCATAAGTGAAGGAGAAATAAAATCCTTTACAGATAAGCAAATGCTTAGAGATTTTGTCACCACCAGGCCTGCCTTACAAGAGACCCTGAAGGAAGCCCTAAACATGGAAAGGAACAACCGGTACCAGCCATCGCAAAAACTTGGCAAAATGTAAAGACCATCGAGGCTAGGAAGAAACTGCATCAACTAACGAGCAAAATAACCAGTTAATATCATAATGGCAGGATCAAGTTCACACATAACAATATTAACCTTAAATGTTAATGGACTAAATGCTCCAATTAAAAGACACAGACTGGCAAACTGGATAAAGAGTCAAGACCCATCAGTCTGCTGTATTCAGGAGACCCATCTCACATGCAGAGACATACATAGGCTCAAAATAAAGGGATGGAGGAAGATCTACCAAGCAAATGGAGAACAAAAAAAAGCAGGGGTTGCAATCCTAGTCTCTGATAAAACAGACTTTAAACCATCAAAGATCAAAAGAGACAAAGAAGGCCATTACATAATGGTAAAGGGATCAATTCAACAGGAAGAGCTAACTCTCCTAAATATATATGCACCCAATACAGGAGCACCCAGATTCATAAAGCAAGTCCTTAGAGACTTACAAAGAGACTTAGACTCCCATACAATAATAATGGGGGACTTCAACACTCCGCTGTCAACATTAGACAGATCAACGAGACAGAAAGTTAACAAGGATATCCAGGAATTGAACTCATCTCTGCACCAAGCGGACCTAATAGACATCTATAGAACTCTCCACCCCAAATCAACAGAATATACATTCTTCTCAGCACCACATCGCACTTATTCCAAAATTGACCACATAATTGGAAGTAAAGTACTCCTCAGCAAATGTAAAAGAACAGAAATTATAACAAACTGTCTCTCAGACCACAGTGCAATCAAACTAGAACTCAGGACTAAGAAACTCAATCAAAACCGCTCTACTACATGGAAACTGAACAACCTGCTCCTGAATGACTACTGGGTACATAACGAAATGAAAGCGGAAATAAAGATGTTCTTTGAAACCAATGAGAACAAAGATACAACATACCAGAATCTCTGGGACACATTTAAAGCAGTGTGTAGAGGGAAATTTATAGCACTAAATGCCCACAAGAGAAAGCAGGAAAGATCTAAACTTGACACTCTAACATCACAATTAAAAGAACTAGAGAGGCAAGAGCAATCACATTCAAAAGCTAGCAGAAGGCAAGAAATAACTAAGATCAGAGCAGAACTGAAGGAGATAGAGACACAAAAAACCCTCCAAAAAATCAATGAATCCAGGAGTTGGTTTTTTGAAAAGATCAACAAAATTGACAGACCGCTAGCAAGGCTAATAAAGAAAAAAAGAGAGAGGAATCAAATAGATGCAATAAAAAATGATAAAGGGGATATCACCACTGACCCCACAGAAATACAAACTACCATCAGAGAATACTATAAACGCCTCTACGCAAATCAACTAGAAAATCTAGAAGAAATGGATAATTTCCTGGACACTTACACTCTCCCAAGGCTAAACGAGGAAGAAGTTGAATCCCTGAATAGACCAATAGCAGGCTCTGAAATTGAGGCAACAATTAATAGCCTACCCACCAAAAAAAGTCCAGGACCAGATGGATTCACAGCTGAATTCTACCAGAGGTACAAGGAGGAGCTGGTACCATTCCTTCTGAAACTATTCCAATCAATAGAAAAAGAGGGAATCCTCCCTAACTCATTTTATGAGGCCAACATCATCCTGATACCAAAGCCTGGCAGAGACACAACAAAAAAAGAGAATTTTAGACCAATATCCCTGATGAACATTGATGCAAAAATCCTCAATAAAATACTGGCAAACCGGATTCAGCAGCACATCAAAAAGCTTATCCACCATGATCAAGTGGGCTTCATCCCTGGGATGCAAGGCTGGTTCAACATTCGCAAATCAATAAACGTAATCCAGCATATAAACAGAACCAAAGACAAGAACCACATGATTGTCTCAATAGACGCAGAAAAGGCTTTTGACAAAATTCAACAGCCCTTCATGCTAAAAACGCTCAATAAATTCGGTATTGATGGAACGTACCTCAAAATAATAAGAGCTATTTATGACAAACCCACAGCCAATATCATACTGAATGGGCAAAAACTGGAAAAATTCCCTTTGAAAACTGGCACAAGACAGGGATGCCCTCTCTCACCACTCCTATTCAACATAGTGTTGGAAGTTCTGGCTAGGGCAATCAGGCAAGAGAAAGAAATCAAGGGTATCCAGTTAGGAAAAGAAGAAGTCAAATTGTCCCTGTTTGCAGATGACATGATTGTATATTTAGAAAACCCCATCGTCTCAGCCCAAAATCTCCTTAAGCTGATAAGCAACTTCAGCAAAGTCTCAGGATACAAAATTAATGTGCAAAAATCACAAGCATTCTTATACACCAGTAACAGACAAGCAGAGAGCCAAATCAGGAATGAACTTCCATTCACAATTGCTTCAAAGAGAATAAAATACCTAGGAATCCAGCTTACAAGGGATGTAAAGGACCTCTTCAAGGAGAACTACAAACCACTGCTCAGTGAAATCAAAGAGGACACAAACAAATGGAAGAACATACCATGCTCATGGATAGGAAGAATCAATATCGTGAAAATGGCCATACTCCCCAAGGTTATTTATAGATTCAATGCCATCCCCATCAAGCTACCAATGACTTTCTTCACGGAATTGGAAAAAACTGCTTTAAAGTTCATATGGAACCAAAAAAGAGCCCGCATTGCCAAGACAATCCTAAGTCAAAAGGACAAAGCTGGAGGCGTCACGCTACCTGACTTCAAACTATACTACAAGGCTACAGTAACCAAAACAGCATGGTACTGGTACCAAAACAGAGATATAGACCAATGGAACAGAACAGAGTCCTCAGAAATAATACCGCACATCTACAGCCATCTGATCTTTGACAAACCTGAGAGAAACAAGAAATGGGGAAAGGATTCCCTATTTAATAAATGGTGCTGGGAAAATTGGCTAGCCATAAGTAGAAAGCTGAAACTGGATCCTTTCCTTACCCCTTATACGAAGATTAATTCAAGATGGATTAGAGACTTAAATGTTAGACCTAATACCATAAAAACCCTAGAAGAAAATCTAGGTAGTACCATTCAGGACATAGGCATGGGCAAGGACTTCATGTCTAAAACACCAAAAGCAACGGCAGCAAAAGCCATAATTGACAAATGGGATCTAATTAAACTAAAGAGCTTTTGCACAGCAAAAGAAACTACCATCAGAGTGAACAGGCAACCTACAGAATGGGAGAAAATTTTTGCAACCTACTCATCTGACAAAGGGCTAATATCCAGAATCTACAAAGAACTCAAACAAATATACGAGAAAAAAACAAACAACCCCATCAAAAAGTGGGGAAAGGATATGAACAGACATTTCTCAAAAGAAGATATTCATACAGCCAACAGACACATGAAAAAATGCTCATCATCACTGGCCATCAGAGAAATGCAAATCAAAACCACAATGAGATACCATCTCACACCAGTTAGAATGGCAACCATTAAGAAGTCAGGAAACAACAGGTGTTGGAGAGGATGTGGAGAAATAGGAACACTTTTACACTGTTGGTGGGATTGTAAACTAGTTCAACCATTATGGAAAACAGTATGGCAATTCCTCAAGGATCTAGAACTAGATGTACCATATGACCCAGCCATCCCACTACTGGGTATATACCCAAAGGATTATAAATTAGTCTACTACAAAGACACATGTACACGTATGTTTATTGCGGCACTATTCACAATAGCAAAGACTTGGAATCAACCCAAATGTCCATCTGTGACAGACTGGATTAAGAAAATGTGGCACATATACACCATGGAATACTATGCAGCCATAAAAAAGGATGAGTTTGCGTCCTTTGTAGGGACATGGATGCAGCTGGAAACCATCATTCTTAGCAAACTATCACAAAAAGAGAAAACCAAACACCGCATGTTCTCACTCATAGGTG
Source organism: Rhinopithecus roxellana (assembly GCF_007565055.1). Taxonomy (NCBI): domain Eukaryota; kingdom Metazoa; phylum Chordata; class Mammalia; order Primates; family Cercopithecidae; genus Rhinopithecus; species Rhinopithecus roxellana. Next base: position 18,987 of record NW_022141597.1, read on the forward strand.
GGAACTGAACAATGAGATCACTTGGACTCGGGAAGGGGAACATCACACACTGGGGTCTATCATGGGGAGGGGGGAGGGGGGAGGAGGGAGGGATTGCATTGGGGAGTTATACATGATATAAATGATGAATTGATGGGTGCTGACGAGTTGATGGGTGCAGCACACCAACATGGCATAAGTATACATATGTAACAAACCTGCACGTTATGCACATGTACCCTAGAACTTAAAGTATAATAAAAAAAAAAAAAAAATGTAAAAAAAAAAAAAAAAAAAAAAAAAAAAAAAAAAAAAAAAAAAAATAAAAGCTTGCAGGATAACAAAAAAAAAAAAAAAAAAAAATGGAGTTCTTATAATTCCAAAAGTGGGATTTGAAAATAAACAAAATAACTCAGAAGGAAAACATAAAGTTTACATAACGTACCATAAGAACAATGCAGAATTGTATGAGGCTTTTATTCTCAAATTCTTAGAATTTTAAAAGTATTTTACTGAAATAGTACTTTAGAGAGGAAATATTTAGTATATGTTGTCATAAGAAAATCATTCAAAGAATGAATAAATGCATTATTTTTATGTGACACTATTTTTTCCTGAAAATAAATCTGAATCCTCTATTTTAGTTATAAATGCATAGAAAAATTATGCTCTTAATATATTCTATTGACAATAATGTTCTAAATGTATATGCTTTCTTAATACGAGGGCTACGGTCTGATACATATGTGTATACGTTTTGCCATGCAAATTTTAAACCTAACAGACATGCTTTCCATTAAAAAATCAGTAGTGCTTTCTCCACCATAATGCTAGAAAGGGCAGTTTTGTGTGAATGGTAAAGGAGAGAGAATGTTTGGAAAGTGGGAAGAGAGCAATTTCCCAATATGACCAAGTGTTACCACATAAAAACTATCCCCAAACCAGTCATTTCTAACACGTATTTGACTTGTGTTACAACTAATCTGCATCCATGATCTGATTATCCTGCCAAATAAATTTCTATGAATCCGAGTAATGAGTGATGCCTTTTACATGTGACAACATGGTGTAGAGACAGAAAAAGGCTGATTGAATCAATAGAACAAGATCCTGATGCAGGCTAATGGTTTAAATTATGCTTGAGATGGTTTATGTTAAGATAACAGATTCTGTAGTAAGTGCAATTAAAATTCCAATGTGTCATTTCTGTTAGGTTTAAAAGTTGCATGGCAAAATGTACATACATATTTATTAGATTGTAGCCCTCAAATTAAGAAACATAAACACTTAACATGTTATTCAAAAATACTAATTAATGCATCATTTAACCTAAATGTTATTAAAGAATGCAGTAAAATAAAATAAAATGTAAATAGCAAGAGCAGGAGCTAAGCAATGCCATCATCACTTTTAGCCTTCCTGTGATCGACAGCACCTAGCCACCTTGAGTTTCTGTTTTTCTATGAGACAGGAGATAAAATTAAAACCCATTCAAGGTGGTTGGATATATTTTTAGGAAAAGCAAACAAATGTACAACCTACATGATGCTGATATCCCAAAGGTCTATACTCTCAAGTCAAATTGGTGAAAAATGCATGATTCCAAATCTGAAAGGGGAGAGATACAAGCAGAATCAGAGCATAATCAAATTTATTACAAAGACCTCATTGGGCACCTCAAAATCATGTGGTATTCTTAACATGTGGACACAGGTTTCGTGTCTGTGCGCATGGCGTGCAGAGACAGGCAGGTGGCTGGTGGTGGGTGGCCGTCTGCGCTACCCAAGGTCAGTCACGGTAGGGTAGGAGGCACGAACACCCTCGAGAACCAGAGACTTCCTCCTACCTCTAAGGACCTGTCCCATTGCCGTCACCTTCCACTCCCTCTCAGCTCAGCTCATGGTGGGACAGAGTGGAGAGAAAGTTGTTTTTTCTAACAACCAAAAATAAAAACAGAAACAAATAAAACCTCGAGCTTTCCATCAGTGACAAATGTACTTTTGACTCAATCACAGATTTGAGAAATTTTCCATTGAGTGGATTCTCCTGATAAAGCCACATTCGTTGTTTGTTTGTTTTAATCTGAAAATGTGTTTACATGATTCTTGTAGATATTTTTTGACAATAAACTTACATATGTGGTAGCCTATTTGAAGTTGTCATTTACTGTTTCATAATTGCTGCTAAAAAGTTATTTGTTAAAAACTCTGTGACTCTAACTGTTCTTTTTTGAAAGAAATAGTCTTCTTAAGATACTCAGATTCCTTTTAACCTCTTTATCGGGCCTCCTTTGTTCTGATCCAAGGTATTGTTTTTTTATTTATGTCTAATTAATCAATTACTTTTCACAATCACAGAATCAAATGTCCTGTAAGTTGCTATGTCAAAGACCTGTCTGAAGATGGCAAACACACTCCACAATAAACAAAAGACAACACCATGGTCTCAGGAAACAGGGAATAGTGGAGTGCTGGTGTCCCATTACTTTTAACAGGAGCGCCTAGAGGTAGAGTCCAGGCATTCTGTGACCCCGGGCACTTGGGAGGAGCCCCACCGTTGTGTGTGTGAGTGGGAACCTGCCCCGTGCCTGAGACCGGAAAGCACGGCCTTTGGCTGTTTTCCCACCTGCTTAGGAATGAATTGTGCCATCATTCATCATGTTGAAACCCTAGTTTTCATTGTGACTATAGAAATTAGGACCCTATAAATGTAATCGAGGCCATAAGGGGGGGTTTCCCTGACCCAGTAGAAATCGTGTTTTGTTTTTGTTTGTTTGTTTGTTTGTTTTTGAGGCAGAGTCTCGCTGTGTCGCCCAGGCTGGAGTGCGGTGGCCCAATCTCCACTCACTGCAGGCTCCGCCTCCCGGGTTCACGCCATTCTCACCTCAGCCCTCACATCCATGAGTAGCTGTGGACTACAGGCAACCCCGCCACTACGCCCGGGCATTAATTCTCTTTTGCTATCTTTCGTCAGTAGAGTTCAGAGACGTGGGTCTACATCCATGTTAGCTAAAGCGATTGGTTTCTCGTGATCTCCGGGACCTATGTGATCTGCACCTCGCATTGGGCCTTCCACAGGTACCAGTCGCCCCTGGCG
>NW_022141598.1:0-1693 GCF_007565055.1 Rhinopithecus roxellana
CTTGGGAGCCCATAGGGGCCCATGGTGAAAAAGGAAATCTCCTCACATAATAACCAGAGAGAAGCTTTCTAGAGATTGCTTTCTGATGTGTGACTTCATCTCACAGAGTTCCACCCTTCCCTTCTTGGAACAGTTTGCTAACACTGTTGTCCTGGATTCTGCAAAGTGATATTTGGGAGCTCATTGAGGGCTATGGTGAAAAAGCAAATATCCTCCCATAATAACTGGAGAGAAGCTCTCTGAGAAACTGCATTGCCATGTGTGAATGCAACTCACAGAGTTACACGTTTCTCTTCAGTGATCGTTTGCTAACACAGTTTTCTAGAAATCTGCAATTAGATACTTCATAGCGCAATGAAGCTTACGGTGACAAAGGAAATATACTCAGTTGAAAACTAGAAAGAAGCTTTCTTAGAAACTTCTTGGTGATGTGTGAATTCATCTCACAGAGTTACACTTATGTTTCGTGGAGCAGTCCATTAACACTGTCTTTGAGGAAACTGAGAAGGGCTTCTTTGCATCGCATTGAGGCCTACGCTGAGAAAGGAAATTTCATCCGTTCAAAACGTGAAAGAAGCTTTCTGAGAAACTTCTTTCTGATCTGTGAGTTCACCTCACAGACTTATAACTTAAACCTCTAGGAAGCAGTTTGCTATCACTCTTTTCGTGGAATCTTTCAAGTGATACTTGGGAGCCCATAGGGGCCCATGGTGAAAAGGAAATCTCCTCACATAATAACCAGAGAGAAGCTTTCTAGAGATTGCTTTCTGATGTGTGACTTCATCTCACAGAGTTCCACCCTTCCCTTCTTGGAACAGTTTGCTAACACTGTTGTCCCTGGATTCTGCAAGTGTATTTGGGAGCTCATTGAGGGCTATGGTGAAAAAGCAAATATCCTCCCATAATAACTGGAGAGAAGCTCTCTGAGAAACTGCATTGCCATGTGTTAATGCAACTCACAGAGTTACACGTTTCTCTTCAGTGATCCGTTTGCTAACACAGTTTTGTAGAATCCTGCAATTAGATACTTCATAGCGCAATGAAGCTTACGGTGACAAAGGAAATATACTCAGTTGAAAACTAGAAAGAAGCTTTCTTAGAAACTTCTTGGTGATGTGTGAATTCATCTCACAGAGTTACACTTATGTTTCGTGGAGCAGTCCATTAACACTGTCTTTGAGGAAACTGAGAAGGGCTTCTTTGCATCGCATTGAGGCCTACGCTGAGAAAGGAAATTTCATCCGTTCAAAACGTGAAAGAAGCTTTCTGAGAAACTTCTTTCTGATCTGTGAGTTCACCTCACAGACTTATAACTAAACCTCAGGAAGCAGTTTGCTATCACTCTTTTCGTGGAATCTTTCAAGTGATACTTGGGAGCCCATAGGGGCCCATGGTGAAAAAGGAAATCTCCTCACATAATAACCAGAGAGAAGCTTTCTAGAGATTGCTTTCTGATGTGTGACTTCATCTCACAGAGTTCCACCCTTCCCTTCTTGGAACAGTTTGCTAACACTGTTGCCCTGGATTCTGCAAAGTGATTTTGGGAGCTCATTGAGGGCTATGGTGAAAAAGCAAATATCCTCCCATTAATAACTGGAGAGAAGCTCTCTGAGAAACTGCATTGCCATGTGTGAATGCAACTCACAGAGTTACACGTTTCTCTTCAGTGATCAGTTTGCTAACACAGTTTTCT
>NW_022141599.1:0-8951 GCF_007565055.1 Rhinopithecus roxellana
AGAAGTCAGAAACAACAGGTGTTGGAGAGGATGGTGAGAAATAGGAACACTTTTACACTGTTGGTGGGATTGTAAACTAGTTCAACCATTATGGAAAACAGTATGGCAATTCCTCAAGGATCTAGAACTAGATGTACCATATGACCCAGCCATCCCACTACTGGGTATATACCCAAAGGATTATAAATTATTCTACTACAAAGACACATGCACACGTATGTTTATTGCGGCACTATTCACAATAGCAAAGACTTGGAATCAACCCAAATGTCCATCTGCGACAGACTGGATTAAGAAAATGTGGCACATATACACCATGGAATACTATGCAGCCATAAAAAAGGATGAGTTTGCGTCCTTTGTAGGGACATGGATGCAGCTGGAAACCATCATTCTTAGCAAACTATCACAAGAACAGAAAACCAAACACCGCATGTTCTCACTCATAGGTGGGAACTGAACAATGAGATCACTTGGACTCGGGAAGGGGAACATCACGCACTGGGGCCTATCATGGGGAGGGGGGAGGGGGGAGGAGGGAGGGATTGCATTGGGGAGTTATACATGATATAAATGATGAATTGATGGGTGCTGAGGAGTTGATGGGTGCAGCACACCAACATGGCATAAGTATACATATGTAACAAACCTGCACGTTATGCACATGTACCCTAGAACTTAAAGTATAATAAAAAAAAAAAAAAAAAAAAAAATACCATCAGCTGGGTGGCTTAACAGAAATTGGCCGGGCGTAGTGGCTCATGCCTGTAATCCCAGATCTTTGGGAGGCTGAGACAGGCCAATCACAAGGTCAGAAGATCAAGACCATCCTGGCTAACATGCTAAATCCTCATCTCTACAAAAAATACAAAAAATTAGCCAGGCATGGTGGCCCATGACTGTAGTCTCAGCTACTCAAGAGGCTGAGGCAGAAGAATAGCTTGAACCTGGGAGGCGGAGGTTACAGTGAGCCACGATCACACCACTGTACTCCAGCCTGGGTGATAGAGTGAGACTCCATCTCCAAAAAAAAAAAAAAAAAAAAAAACACCCAAACTGTATTTTTTACAGTTTTGGAGGCTTAGAAGTAAGTCTAAGATCAAGGCACTGTCAGATTTGATGTCTGGTGTAGACCCATTTCCTGGTTCACCTATCTATGAACTTCTAGCTGTGACCTCATATAAAAGAAGAGGCATGAAGCTCTCTGGGCTTTTATTTATTTATTTTTTAATGGGCCCTAATCTCATTCATGAGGACACCACTTTTATTCTCTAATTACTTCCTAAAAGTACACTTTTTAATTCCATCACATCAGTGATGATACAAATTGTCAGCAAGGACAGAAATATTCAGACTATAGCACATCATTATCAGGAACAAAAAGTGGAAGTAATAACCCAATGTCACATGGCTAGTAAGTGGTAACAGCAGGATTTGAGACTACGCAGTCTAAAACCAAAGTCTGCTGTTTTAGCCACTGTGCTATATTGCTCCTCAAGTGGGTACTGATCACCACTGTCATTTTACAGATAGGAAAAAAAGAGCAGAGAAAGTTTGAGTAACTTGATAGTCTTGTAAATTGTGCAGCCCTAAATTTCAGTCTGACTTTAAAGTCCGGACTATGGAACAGGTAATATTCTTCTTTATCTATTCGAAAAACAGAAAACATTTGGAAGTCATCTTGTTTAGGGTACAGAGACCTTTTTCCTCTCTCATAGGAAAATAATCTGTATCCTTGTGTCAACTGTACATGATAGAAGTTAGAAGACAAATTCTTCTTATTTCTCTGCATTGATACCTTGATATGGTTTGGCAGTGTCCCAACCCAAATCTTATCTTGAATTGTAACTCCCACAATTCCCACGTCTTGGGAGGAGTCTGGTGGGAGGTGATTAAATCATGGGGACAGGTCTTTCCTGTGCTGTTCTAGTGATAGTGAATGAGTCTCACAAAATCTGATGGTTTTAAAAAATGGAAGTTTCCCTGTGCAAACTCGCAAACCCTTTTCTCTTGTCTGCTGCCATGTGAGACATGCCTTTCACCTACTGCCATGATTGTGATGCCTCCCTAGCCATGTGGAACTGTAAGTTCAATAAATCTTTTGCCCATGTAAGTTTCCCAGTCTTGGGTATGTCTTTATCAACAGCATGAAAATGGACTAATACAATAAACTGGTACCAGGAGTGGGGTGTTGCTGAAAAGATACCTGAAAATGTGGAAGCAACTTTGGGACTGGGTAATAGGCAGAGGCTGGAACAATTTGGAGGCCTCCAAAAAGACAGGAAAATGTAGAAAAGTTTGGAACTTCCTAGAGACTTGTCTAACGGCTTTGACAAAATGCTGATAGTGATATGAACTATAAGGTCCAGGATGAGGTGGTCTAAGATAAACATGAGGAACTTTTTGGGAACTGGAGCAAAGGTGATGCTTGTTAGGTTTCAGCTAAGAGACTGGTGGGTTTTTGCCCCTGCCCTAGAGATTTGTGGAACTTTGAACTTGAGGGAGATGTAGGATATCTGGAAGAATACATTTCTAACCAGCAAAGCATTGAAGATGTGACTTGGGTGCTGTTAAAGGCATTTCATTTTATAATGAAAGTAGAGCATAAAAGTTTGGAAAATTTGCAGCCTGACAATGCAATAGAAAAGAAAATTCCATTTTGTGACCAATTCAAGCCAGCTACAGAAATTTGTATAAGTAATGAGGAGCCAAATGTGAATCCCGAAGATAATGGGGAAAATGTCTCCAGGGCACCTCAGAGATCTTCAAAGCAGTCCCTCTCATCACAGGCCCAGAGGCCTAGAAGGAAAACATGGTTTATTGGGTCAGGCCCAGGGTCCTTGCTGTGTTCAGCCTAGGACCTTGGCGCCCTGCATCCAATCCACTCCAGCCATGGCTGAAAGGGGCCAATGTGGAGTTCAAGCCGTGACTTCAGAGGATGCAAACCTCAAGCCTTGGCAGCTTCCATGTAGTGTTGAGCCTGCAAGTGCACAGATGTCAAGAATTGAGGTTTTGGACCCTCTGCCTAGATTTCAGAAGATGTATGGATGCCTGGATGCCCAGGCAGAAGTTTGGTGGGGGGTAGGGCTCTCATGGAGAACCTCTGCTAGGGAAGTATGAAAGGGAAATGTGAGGTCAGAGCCCCCACACAGAGTCCCTACTGGGGCACTGCCTAGTGGAGCTGAGAGAAGAGGACACCATCCTCCAGACCCCGGAATGGTAGATTCATCAACAGCTTGCACCATGCACCTGGAAAAGCTGCAGACACTCACTGATAGCCTGTGAAAACAGCCAAGAGGGAGACTATCCTGCAAAGTCACAGGGGCAATGTCACCCAAGACCATGGGAACTCACCTGTTGCATCAGCGTGACCTGGATGGGAGACATGAAGTCAAAGATCATTTTGGACCTTTAAGATTTAACTGATGGATTTCAGACTTGCTTGGGGCCTGTAGCCCCTTTGTTTTGGCCAATTTCTCCCATTTGGAATGACCGTATGTATCTAATACCTGTACCTCCACTGTATCTAGGAAGTAACTAACTTGCTTTTGATTTTACAGGTGGAAGGGACTTGCCTTGTCTCAGATGAGACGTTGGACTGTGGACTTTTAAGTTAATGCTGAAATGAGTTAAGACTTTGGGGGACTGTTGGAAAGGCATGATTTGTTTTGAAATATGAGGAAATGAGATTTGGGAGGGGCCAGCAGTGGAATGATGTTGTTTGGCTGTGTCTCCACCCAAATCTCATCTTGAGTTGTAACTCCCACAATTTCTACATGTTGTGGGAGGAACCCAGTGGGAGGTGATTAAATTATGGGTGTGGGTCTTTCTAGTGCTGTTCTCATGATAGTGAATGAGTCTCACAAGCTCTGATGATTTTAAAAATGGGAAGTTTCCCTGCACAAATTCTTTTCTCTTGTCTGCTGCCATATGAGACATGCCTTTCACCTACTGCCATGATTGTGATGCCTCCCCAGCCATGTGGAACTGTAAGTCCAATAAATCTTTTGCCCATGTAAGTTTCCCAGTCTTGGGTATGTCTTTATCAGCAGCATGAAAATGGACTAATACACACCTCCTTTGCATTTTGGTCCTTGGAAATTCTTTTTTAAAGAAGTCATATTATTATAAAAATTTTTGCTTTCTTTATGGTTGATGCATTGACTTTCTTTCTTTTTTTTTTTTTTTTTTTTTTTTTTTTTTTTTTTTTTTTTTTTTTTTTTTGCATTTCAATGAGAAATTAGAGGGGTTGAATCAGGAGCTGCTATTTCTTCAACACTCTCAACTCCATAATTCCACGTTTTAAAGTTAATTAAAATAAATTTTGTTTTTGTAATTTTAGAATTTTAGATTTTTAGCCTTTGAGAGTGCCTTTTCCTGACGCCACAAAAAGAAGGTTAGGATATCATTGTGCTAAAATAAAATGCCACAAGCATCTGCCATGAGCCGACACATTTAAGTTTCCAAATGAATTCAGGTTTCCATGGTAACAGCCTTAAGGTCTATAGACTAGATACATTAAATGTACATGAAACTTTGCCCCAATTTTTATGTTGATATCTGTTGGGGCAGAGGCAAACCGACACAGGAATTTGTTCAAGGTCACTCCTCCATAGGAACGAGAAATGGGATTTGTAATTTTGGTCCCTTGCTCCCCAGCCTGCTGTTCTGCTTGCAGAGTCACACTGTCTTCCAGCTGTTCTTCTGTTAGTGTATCCCCCAAGAACAGCCAGTAGTTCCCCAAGGTTCTTTGCTGTACCTATAGAACAATTAAAGACAAATCTATCTACAGAGAAAAACGAATTTTGACTCCCTGGAGAATATTGCCTAGCTCTCAATTCCTTAGGTCATATATTACATAGAAAAATGTCTCAAACACGAAGTGCACTGGCGCACTGGTGGCATTTGCCATTGAATAGAATTTGTACATTTAAAAACCATCATCGCCAGATTCAGACCACAAGCCCTGACTTGAATTTTGGTATGCCACTCAAATCTGTGTGCATTTAAACAAACCAGTTATTCCCTGAACCCTAGTTTTCTTCTTCTATAATAAGGGTAATCTGATGTTATGCATACATATACATTATGAAAGTACAATTAATTCAATAAATACATTTTTGTTTACTCTCTAAACTATATATTCTAACAATGTTGAGGTCACTAATTATAGGTTTTTTGTATGATTATTATGCGTTTACTCAAAAGATAATGACACAGTGTTCAAAGCAATTAGAACATTGGCTGTGGCAAAGAAAAATATTAGTTCAGAGTGGCTTTAAAATTTAATACATTTATGTCACAAAACGTGATGGCTAATTTCATACCTGAATGCAGTTGTCAAAATCCTAGGTTCATAGAAATTGCCTAATGCTATCATTTTTGTATTCCTTTTCTATCAATGCAAATTAGATTCAGCAGTTGTAGGATCACACCCACACCTGATAATATCCTCTTTGTCTGCTTTAGGATTGAGAAAACCTTTTCTAAAGGGCTTTCATTGATTTCCCCTTACGTCACATTTACCAGACTTAGTCACAAGCTTGTACCTAAAATAATAATTGACAAGGGAAAGAACTACCATATTTGTTGGCTAGCCCCATCTATACTTCTTATTTTCTCACAGGCTGGGGATAGAATCTGCTTCAGTATAGCACATGCACCTGAAGAAGACAGAAAATACCTGAATATTGTAATCCCAGGATTCTGAAAGGTCAAAACAGGAGGATCACTTGAGGCTAGAAGATCATGACAAGCCTGGATAACATAGGGAGACTTCATCCCTATTACAAGCAAAAGCAAAACCAAAAAACCCTGAACAAAATGAAGTACTGTTGGAAAAAAATAATGGGAAGTTAAATACTTGAATATAATTAAGAGAGTTTGCTATAGCTAAAAATAAAAAACAATAGTTCAGCAGTTGATTAAAACAGGAGGAGTTAAGGTTGGAGGTGGGATTTGAATGAAGAAGCTTAACATTTTTTAAAAATATAAAAGTAATGTTAGAGTAAATTAATTTCCTTCTATTTCCCCTGTTAAGCACAACTAAAAATGCAGGCCATTGCACTGAGTTTTCTGGGTTTTATCTTCGCCTCATATATCCCAGACTTGGAGATAAACACCGGCAACCCAGAAACACCAATGGGCCCAGATAAATACAAACAGACAAACAAACAGCCTTTTCTTTCCAGGCAAAGGACTAGGAAATGGGCGGGCTGGCAAGACAGAAATGTGTTAGATAATCACCACTGTACTCCAGTCAAATATACACACTTACACACAAACTATGGCATCGTTTCCACCCACAGCAGCAGTGGCCAAGTAGGACGCCTAGATGTCCACTCTTTCAAGGCCCCAACACCTACTCCTCTGTGGTATCAGAGGAGACCAAGTTTGGAGCTGGGACTTTAGTACCTTCTGGCAGGTAAGAAGCTTATTCCTTCCTATGGCATCAGTGAACACCAAGTGGAGATACAGGACTTTCATTCCAACTGAACAGTAGCAAGACACCCCTCCCCCTTATCCAGGGATGCTGTCAGGTGTAGATTTGGAACGTTTACAGTTTCCAAACAAGAGCAAAAGAAACCTCACCCTCGTGTCAGCAGAGACTATGTGCGGAGCCAGATTGTTACCCTAACCTTATTTGAGGAGCGAAAACCCTTGGATCTCAAGGGAGGCCAAATGGGCAAATGGGGAATCTAAACTTTTACTTCTACCTGGCAGTAATGAAGCAGAGCTGTGATTAAAAAAAAAAAAAAAAAAAAAAAAAAAAAAAAAAAAAAAAAAAAAGAGAGAGACATCAAGTTTAAATGCAATCCAAACAAAAAAATGAACGTAGAAATAAGTGTCTCACTTTTACACTGTTGGTGGGATTGTAAACTGGTTCAACCATTATGGAAAACAGTATGGCGATTCCTCAAGGATCTAGAATGAGAAGTACCATATGACCCAGCAATCCCATTACTGGGTATATACCCAAAGGATTATAAATCATGCTGTTATAAAGACACATGCACCCGTATGTTTATTGCGGCACTATTCACAATAGCAAAGAGTTGGAATCAACCCAAATGTCCATCAGTGACAGACTGGATTAAGAAAATGTGATACATATACACCATGGAATACTATGCAGCCATAAAAAAGGATGAGTTTGCGTCCTTTGTAGGGACATGGATGCAGCTGGAAACCATCATTCTCAGCAAACTATCACAAGAACAGAAAACCAAACACCATATGTTCTCACTCATAGGTGGGAACTAAACAATGAGATCACTTGGACTCGGGAAGGGGACCATCACACACTGGGGCCTATCATGGGGAGGGGGGAGGGATTGCATTGGGAGTTATACCTGATGTAAATGACGAGTTGATGGGTGCTGACGAGTTGATGGGTACAGCACACCAACACAGCACAAGTATACAAATGTAACAAACCTGCAAGTTATGCACATGTACCCTAGAACTTGAAGTATAATAATAATAATTAAAAAAGAAATGTGTCTCACCTTTTGCAAAAATTGACACAAAACAAGTCCTTGACTTAACTGTAAAACAGAACTATAAAACTTTTGGAAAAAATAGCAGAAAACATTTTGATTTAGGACTACACAAAGTGTTTTTACACTTGATATCAAAAGAACAACCCATAAAAGGAAATGCTGATATATACTTCATCAAAATTTTAATATTTTGCTTTCTGAAAGACCCAGTTAAAAAAATGAAAAGATAAGCTCAGAATGATAGATGATATTCAAACATCACATATCAAAAGTAGACTCATTTCTAAGATATTTAAAGAAATTTCAATACTCAACAATAAAAAAGCAAACAATCCAAAATAATCCAACGAGAACATGAGAAAAAGAGATAAACAGTTCACTAAAGAATATACACAAACAGCAAATAAGCAAATAAATATATTTGTAATCATTAGCAATTAGGTAAATGCAAAGTAAAACCATACTGAGATATCACTATATGTCTACCAAAATGCTTATTTATTTTTTTTAAGTAACAACAACAGATGATGACTAGGACGTGGAAAAGTAGATCAGTCATATATGTTACTGATGGGAATGCCAAATGCTCCAGTCACTCTGGAAAATTAAACATGTTAATCTTAAAATATGAAACATCAAATTGCCATATTTACGACATTCATTGCAGATAACTGAAGGCTCTTGTTCAAATAAAAAACAATGTGTGGATATTTATAGCAGCTTTTTAAAATTTGTAATAACTCAAAATTAAAAACAACCCAGACATCCTTTAGCAGATAAATGGTTAAAAAAACTGTGGTGCATCCACACCGTGGAGCACTATTCATCAGTAAAAATTAATGAGTTATTGGCACATGCAACAAGTGGATGAATCTCCAGATAATTATGCTGATTGAAAACTTCAATCCATAAAGATTATATATTGTTTGACTTTATTTACATAATGTTCTTGAATAACAAAATTATAAAATCTGAGAACAATGTGGTGGTTTTCAGGGATTATGGATAAAGAAACTTACTTTAGAAGAATCACGAAATTAGTAGAAAGTATTGGAATATATTGATGAAAGAGCTAATGAGAATTATTAGACTATAGTGCTTTGGGATCTAAAATTTTCAGGGATTATGGATAAAGAAACTTACTTTAGGAGAATCACGAAATTAGTAGAAAGTATTAGAATATATTGATGAAATAGCTAATGAGAATTATTAGATTATAGTGTTTTGGGATCTAAAATTGAGGTCAATAATCTGTAAGAATAAAGGAGATAGGATTAATTTAAGAAAATGTAGGAATAAAGCATGAATATTATCTTACAACACTACCAAAACTGAGACTAATTGCTCATGCATATCGTTGGTATCTGGATAGAAGCTCTTAACAATAAATGGTCGCTAGAGTTGAATAAAATGAACCACACAACTATCACCATTAAGAATTCAAATGAT
>NW_022141600.1:0-12672 GCF_007565055.1 Rhinopithecus roxellana
CAATAGATATAATAGATATAGGTATAAAACATAGATATAATATATATAATTTTAAAATTATAAATATAATATATGAATAGATATTGGAAAGAAAATAGATATAATGCATATAGGTTCAAAATATGGTTATAATGGATATACGTATAAAATATATAATATAATAGTAATAATAGATATAGGCTTAAAATATAGACATAATAGATATGATACATATCTGTATAAATATAGATATAATAGATATACTGGATAGGTATCAAATATAGAATAATAGATATAAGATAAAATATGGATAAAGTGGATGTAATAAATATAGGCATAAAATACAGCATTAATAGATCTAATAGATATAGGTATAAAAAATAGACATAATAGATATAATAGGTAAAAATATAAATATTAGACATAATATATATAGGTATAAAGAATAGACACAATAGATATAATAGATATAGGTATAAAATATAGACTCAGAGGTATAATAGATATAGTTATAAAATATAGACATAATAGATATAATAGATATAGGTATAAAATATAGACATAATAGATATGGGTATAAAATAAAACATAATACATATAATAGAAATAGGTATAAAATATAGACATAAGAGATATAATAGATATAGGTATAAAATATAGACATAATAGATATTGGTATAAAATATAAACATAATGCATAAAATAGATATATTTATAAAATATAGACATAAGAGATATAAAAGATAGAGTTATAAAATATAGATATAGGCCGGGCACGGTGGCTCAAGCCTGTAATCCCAGGACTTTGGGAGGCCGAGACGGGCGGATCACGAGGTCAGGAGATCGAGAACATCCTGGCTAACACGGTGAAACCCCGTCTCTACTAAAAATACCAAAACTAGCCAGGCGAGGTGGCGGGCGCCAGTAGTCCCAGCTACTCGGGTGGCTGAGGCAGGAGAATGGCGTGAACCCGGGAGGCGGAGCTTGCAGTGAGCTGAGATCTGGCCACTGCTCTCCAGTCCGGGCGACACGCGAGACTCCGCCTCAAAAAAAAATATATATATATATAGACATAATACATATAATCGATACAGGTACAAAAAATAGACATAGTAAATATAGGTATAAAATATACACATAATAGATATAATAGATATAGTTATAAAATGTAGACATAATAGATATAATAGATACAGGGATAAAACATAGACATAAAAGATATAATACATATAGGTATAAAGTATAGACATCATAGATATAATAGATATAGGTATAAAATATAGACATAGTATATATAGGTATAAAACATAGACATAATAGATAGAATAGATAGAGGTTTAAAATATAGATATAATAGATACAGGTATAAAATACAGATACAAGATACGTAATAGATATAGGTGTAAAATATAGACATAATAGATATAGGTATAAAATTTAGTCATAATAGATATAATTGATATAGGTATAAAATATAGACATAATAGATATAATAGATATAGGAATAAAAAATAGACATAATAGATATAATAGATATAGGAAGAAAATGTAAACATAATAGATATAATAGATATAAGTATAAAATATAGACGTAATAAACATAATAAATATAGGTATGCAATACAGACATAATAGATGTTGGTATAAAATATAGACACTATAAATATAGTAGATATACGTATAAAATGTAGACATAATAGCTATAGGTATAAAACATACACATAATAGATATAATAGATATAGGTATAAAATATAGACATAATAGCTATAATAGATAAAGGTATAAACTATAGACATAAGAGATATATGTATAAAATATATACATAATAGTTATAATAGATATAGGTATAAAAAATAGACATAATAGTTACAATAAATACATGTATAAAGTATAAACATAATAGATAAAATACATATAGGTATAAAATATAGATACAATAGATATAGGTATAAAATACAGATATTATAGATATAATAGATACAGGTATAAAATATAGAAATAATAGATATGGATATAGGTAAAAAATATAGATATAATAGATATAGATATAAAATATAGATATAATAACTATAAAAGATATAGGTGTAAAATATAGATATAATAGCTATGGTTAAAAATATAGACATAATAGATATAATAGATAAGATACAGGTGTAAAATATATAGATAATACATAGGTACAAAATTTAGTCATAATGGATTTAATTTACATAGGATTAAAATATAGACATAATAGATATAATAGATACAGGTATAAATTATAGACATAATAGATATAGGTATAAAATATACACAAAATGGATATAATAGGTATAGGTATAAAATATAGACATAATAGATATATTAGATATAGGTATAAAATATAGACATAATAGATATAATACATATAGGTATAAAATAGAGACATAATAGATATAATAGATATAGGTATAAAATATAGACATAATAGATATAATACATATAGGTATAAAATAGAGACATAATAGATATAATAGATATAGGTATAAAATATAGACATAATAGATATAATAAATACAGGTATAAAATACAGATATAATAGATATAGGTATAAAATATAGACATAATGGATATAATAGATGTAGCTATAAAATATAGATATAGTAGATGTAGGTATAAAATATAGATATAATAGATATAATAGATACAGGAAGAAAATATAGATATCATAGATATAATTACAAAAAATAAATATAAAAGATATAATAGATATAGCTCTAAAATAGAGATATAATAGATATAGGTATAAAAAAAGTTATAATATATATAGGTATAAAATATAGATATAGTAGATATAATAGACATAGGTATAAAATATAGACTAAAAGATATAATAGATACAGGTATTAAATATAGACATAATAGATATAATAGATATAGGTAAAACATATAGACATAATAGATATAATAGATATAGATATAAAATATAGACATAACAGATATAATAGATATAGGTATAAAATATAGACATAATAGATACAATAGATATGGACATAATAGATATAACAGATATAGGTATAAAATATAGACATAATAGACATAATAAATATAGGTATAAAATATAGACAGACTTAGTAGATATAGGTATAAAATATAGACATAATAGATATAATAGATATGGGTATAAAATATAGACATAATAGCTATAGTAGATGTAGGTATAAAAATAGGCATAATAGATAACTGATAGAGTTATAAAATATACCTATAATAGCTATAATAGATAAGGTATAAAATATGGACATAATAGATATAAGAGATATACGTATTAATATAGACATAATAGATATAATAGATATAGGTAAAAAATATAGACATAATAGATATTGGTATAAAAATATAAACATTATAGATATAATAGATATACGTATAAAATATAGCCATAAGAGATATAATAGATATAGGTATAAAATATACACATAATATATATAATCGATACAGGTATAAACATATAGACATAATAGATATAGGTATAAAGGATAGAGACATAATAAATATAGGTATAAAATATAGATATAACAGATATAATAGATATAGGCATAAAATATAGTCATAATAGATATAATAAATATAGGTAAAAAATATAGACATAGTAGATATAATAGATATAGGTATAAAATATAGACATAATACCTATAATAGATAAAGGTATAAAATATGGACATAATAGATATAATAGATATAGGTATAAAATATAGACATAATAGATATAATAGATAAAGGTATAAAATATAGACATAATAGATATGATAGATATAGGTATAAATATAGACATAATAGATATAATAGATATAGCTATAAAATGTAGACATAATAGATATAATAGATATCAGGTATAAAACATAGACATAATAGATATAGTAGATACAGGTATAAAATATAGATATAATAGATATGGGTATAAAATATAGATATAATAGACATAATAGATGTCCGTATAAAAATAAATATAATAGATACAGGTGTAAAATATACCCAATAGATGTAAAAGATATAAGTATAAAATATACATATAATAGATATAATTATAAAACATAAATATAATAGATATAATAGATATAGGTATAAAATATTGACATAATAGATATAATAGATATAGGTATAAAATATAGATATAATAGATATAGGTATAAAATATAGATATAATACATATAAGAGATATACGCATAAAATATAGATACCACATATATCGGTATAAAATATAGATATAATAGATATAATAGATAAAGATATAAAATATAGATATAATAGATAAAATTATAAAACATAAATATAACAGATATAATAGATATAGGTAATAAATATAGATATAATATATATAGGTGTTAAATATAGTTATAATAGATATAGGTATAAAATATAGATATAATAGATATTGGTACAAAATATAGATATAGTGGATATAATAGATATAGGCATGAAATATAGACATAATAGATATAGCAGATAAAGATATAAAATATGGACATAATAGATATACGTATAAAGTATAGACACAATAGATATAATAGATATAGGTATAAAATGTAGACATAAGAGTATAATAGATACAGGAATAAAATATATACATACTAGATATAATAAATATAGTTTTAAAATATAGACATAATAGATATGGGTAAAAATATAAATATAACAGATATAATAGATATAGTATAAAATATAGACATAGATATACTATATATAGCTATAAAATATACACATAATACATATAACCGAAACAGGTATAAAATTTAGACATAATAGATATAGGTATAAAGTATAGACATAATAGATATAATAGATATAGTTATAAAAATTAGACGTAATAGATATCATAGATATAGATATAAAATATAAACGTAATAGATATAATAGATATGGGTATAAAATATAGACAAAATAGACACAATATATATAGGTATAAAATATAGACATAATAGATATAATAGATATAGGTATAAAATATACACATAATTGATATAACAGATATGGCTATAAAATATAGACATAATAGATTCAGGTATAAAATATAGACACAATAGATATAATAGTGGTATAAATTATAGACATAATAGTTATAATAGATATAGGTACAAAATACAGATATAATAGATATAATAGATACAGTTATAAATTATAGATATAATATATATAATAGATATAGATATAAAATATAGATATATTAGATATAGATATAGGTATAAATTAGAGATATATGGATATAATAGATATACGTATAAAATAGAGATATAACAGATATAGCTATGAAATACAGACACAATAGATATAGATTTAGGTATAAAATCTGTAAATAATAGATATAATGGATATAGGAGTAAAATACAGACATAATAGACATAGGTTAAAATATAGACATAATAGGAATAATATATAGTTATAAAATATAAACAAAATAGATATAATAAATAGAGGTATAATATATAGACATAATTGATATAATAGATAAAATGGATAGAGGTATAAAATAAGATATAATAGATATAATAGAGGTATAAATTATAGACATAATAGATATAATAGATATAGGTATAAAATAGAGACATAATAGATATAATATATATAGGTATAAAATATAGACATAATAAATATAATAGATATAGTTATAAAATACAGACATAATAGATATAATAGATATAGGTGTAAAATACAGACAGAATAGGTATAGCAATTAAATACAGACATAATAGATATAATAGCTATAGTTATAAAATATACACATAATAGATATAATAGATATAGGTATAAAATGTAGACATAATAGATATAATAGATATAGGGATAAAATATAGACATAAAAGATGTAATACATATAGGCATAAATTATAGACATCATCGATATAATAGATATAGGTATAAAATACAGACATAATAGTTATAGATATAAAATATAGATACAATAGAATAGAGGTACAAAATATAGACATAATAGATATAGGTATAAAACATATACGTAATAGATATATGAGATATAGTTATAAAATATAGACAAAAGAGTTAAAATAGACATAGGTATTAAATAAAGACATAATAGATATGGGTATAAAATACAAACATAGTAGATATAGGTATAAAATATAGACATAATAGATTTACCTATAAACTATAGACATAACAGTTACAATAGATATAGGTATGAAATACAGACATAATACATATTATAGATATAGGTATAAAATATAGACAAAATAGATGTAATAGATATAGGTATAAAACATAGACATAATAGATATAATATATATCAGTACAAAATATACACCTAAGAGATATAATAGATAGCTGTATAAAATATAGATATAATAGATATAGGTATAAAATATCGATATAAAAGATATAATAGATATACGTATAAAATATAGATATAATAGATATAGGTATAAATATAGATATAATAGATATAATAGATATACCTATAAAATATAGATATAATAGATAAAATTATAAAATATAAATATAATAGATATAATAGATGAAGGTATAAAAATATACATATAATAGATATCGGTATAAAATATAGTTGTAATAGATATAGATATAAATATAGATATAATAGATATAATAGATATAGGTATAAAATATAGACATAATAGTTATAATAGATATTGGTATCAAATATAGACATAATAGATATAATAGATATAGGTATAAAATATAGACATAATAGATACAATAGATATAGGTTTAACATATAGACATAATAGGTTTAATAGGTATAGGTATAAAATATAGACATAAAATATATAATAGATATACGTATGAAATATAGATAAAATAGATATAATAGATATAGGTATTAAATATAGACAGAATAGATATAGGTAAATATACAGACATAATAGATATAATAGATATATATATAAAATATAGACATAATAGATATAATAGAGGTAGTTATAAAATATAGACAAAATAGATATAGGTATAAAATATAGACATAATAGATATAATATATATAGGTATAAAATATAGACAAAAGAGATGTAATAAAGGTAGATATAAATTATAGACATAATAGCTATAATTGATATACTTATAAATATAGACATAATAGATACAATAGATAGACGTATAAAATATAGACATAATAGGTGTAATAGATATAGGTATAAAATATAGACATAATAGATATAATAGATATAGGTATAAAATACTGACATAATAGATATAATAGTTATAGGTATAAAATATAGACAATAGATATAACAAATATTGGTATGAAATAGAGACATAATAGATTTGATAGATACAGATATAAAATATAGACATAATGGATATAATAGATATAGGTATAGAATATAGACATAATAGATATAATAGATATAGGTACAAAATATAGACATAATAGATATAATAGATATATGTGTAAATATAGATATAATAGACAAAATTATAAAATATAAATCTAATTGATATAAAAGATATAGGCATTAAATATATATATAAGAAATATAGGTATAAAATATAGTTATAATAGATATAGTTATAAAATATAGATATAATAGATATAATAGAGGTATAAAATATAGACATAATAGATATAATAGATATAGTCATAAAATATAGACATAATAGATATAATAGATGTAGGTATACAATGTAGACATAATAGACATAATTGATATAGGTATAAAAAAATGACATAATAGATATAATAGATATAGGTAAAAAATATAGACATAATTCATATAGGTATAAAATATAGACATAATAGATATAATAGATATAGGTATAAAATATAGATATAATAGATATAGGTATAAAATATAGACATAATAGATATAATAGATATATGTACAAGATATAGACATAATAGATGTAATAGATATAGTAATAAAATACAGACATAATTAAAATGGGTATTAAATATGGACAAAATAGATATAACAAATAAAGGTATAAAATATGGACATAATAGATACAATAGATATAGGTAAAAAAATAGACATAATAGATATATGTATAAAATATAGACAAAATAGATATAGGTATAAAATATAGACATGGATATAATAGATATAGGTGTAAAATGTAAATAAAATAGATTTAATAGAGATGAGTATAAAATATAGACGTAATAGGTATAATACATATAGGTGCAAAATATAGACATAATGGATATAATAGATATGGGTACAAAATAGAGACATAATAGATATAATAGAAAGAGGTATAAAATATAGGCATAATAGATATAGGTATTAAATACAGACATAATAGATATAGATATGAAATATAGACATAATAGATTTAATAGAAGTATTTAGAAATACACACATAATAGATATAATAGATATAGGTATAAAATATATACATAATAGATATAATCGATAAGTATAAAATATAGATATAATAGATATCGGTAAAAAATATACACATTATAGATATAGGTATAAAATATAGACATAGATATAATAGATATAGGTATAAAATATAAACATAATACATATAATAGAGATGGGTATAAAATATAGATGTAATAGATATAATAGATACAGTTGTAAAATATAGACATAGTAAACATAATAGATATAGGTATAAAATCTAGACATAATAGATATAATCGATATAGGTATAAAATATAGACATAATAGATATAATAGATATAGGTATAAAATATAGACATATTAGATATAGTTATAAAATATGTACATAATAGATATAAGAGGAATAGTTATAAAATATAGACATAATAGATATAATAGATATAGGTATCAAATATAGACATAATAATTATAATAGATATAGGTATAAAATATAGACATTATAGATATAGGTATAAAATATAGATATAATGTTTATAATAGATATAGGTATGAAATATAGACATAAGACATATAATAGGTATTGGTATAAAATATAGACATAATAGATATAATAGACATTGGTATAAAATATAGACATAATAGATATAATAGATATAGGTACAAAATATAGACACAATACATATAATAGATATATGTATAAGAGATAGACATAATCGATATAATAGATATAGGTATAAAATATAGACATAATTGATATAATAGATATAGGTATAAAATATAAACATAATAGATACAATAGATATGGTATAAAATATAGACCTAATAGATAAAGGTATAAAATACAGACATAATAGATATAATAGATATATGTATAAGATGTAGACATAATCAATATAATAGATATAGGTATAAAATATAGACATAATAGATATAGGTATAATCTTTAGACATAATAGATATAATAGATACAGGTAAAACATATAGACATATTAGATATAATAGATATACGTAAAATATACACATAAAAGATATAATAGATATAGATATAAAACATAGACATAATAGATATAATAGATAGAGGTATAAAATATAGATATAATACATATAGGTATAAAATATAGATATAATAGATATAATATATAGACATAATAGATATAATAGATATTGGTAAAAAATATAGATATAATAGATATAATGGATATGGGTATCAAATACACCTGTAATAGATACAGGTATCAAATAAACATATAGTGCAAATAATAGATGTAGGTATAAAATATAGACATAATAGACATAAGAGATATAAGTATAAAACATAGACATAATAGATATAATAGATAAAGGTATAAACTATAGACATAAAACATATAGATATTGGTATAAAATATAGATCAAAGAGGTATGATAGATGTAGGTATAAAATATAGATATAATAGATATAGGTATAAAATGTCGATATAATAGATATAATTATAAAATATAAATATAATAGACATAATATATAAAGGTATAAAATATAGATATAGTATATATCATTATAAATCATAGTTATAACAGATATAGGTATAAAATATAGATATAATAGATATAATAGATATAGGTATAATATATAGACATAATAGATATAATAGATATAGGTATAAAATATAGACATAATAGATATAATAGATATAGGTAAACAATACAGACATAATTGATATAATAGATATAGGTATAAAAGGTAGACATAATAAATATAATAGATACAGGTATAAAATATAGACATAATAGATATAATAGATATATGAATAAAATGTAGACATAAGAGATATAATAGATATAGGTATAAAATATAGGCAGAATAGATATAGATATAAAATACAGACATAATAGATATAATAGACATAGGTATAAAATATACACATAATAGATATAATAGATATAGGTATAAAATGTAGACATAATAGATATAATAGATATAAGTATAAAATATAGACGTAATAGATATAGGTATAAAATATATACATAATAGATATAAGAGATATAGTTATAAAATACAGACATAATAGTTATAATGGATATAGGTATAAAATATAGACATGATAGATATAATATATATAAGTATAAAATATAGACTTAATAGATATAATAGATATAGGTATAAAATGTAGACATTATAGATAAAATATTTATCGGTATAATCTCTAGACATAATAGGTATAATACATACACGTATAAAATATAGACATAATAGATATAGGTATAAAATATAGATATAATATATACACGTATGAAATATAGACAATAGATATAATAGATATAGGTAGGAAATATAGACATAATAGATATAATAGATATAGGTATAAAATATAGACGTTATAGATATAATCGACATAGGTATTAAATATGGACATAAGAGATATAGGTATAAATTATAAACATAATAGATATAATAGATATAGGTAAAAAATATAGACTTAAGAGATATAATAGATATAGGTTTAAAATATAGACATAAGAAATATAATCGATACAGGTATAAAATATAGACATAATAGATATAGGTATAAAGAATCGACATAACAGATATAATAGATATCGGTGTAAAATAAAGACATAATACATACAAAAGATATAGGTATAAAATATAGACATAATAGATACAATAGATATAGGTATAAAATATAGACATAATCGATATAATAGATATAGGTATAAAATATAGACATAATAGATATGATGTATATATGTATAATATATAGACATAATAGATATGATAGATATAGGTATAAAATATAGACATAATAGATATGATAGATATAGTTATAAAATATAGACATAATAGATATAATAGATATAGGTATAAAATATAGACATAATACATGTAATGCAGTTCCAAAATATAGACATAATAGATATAGATATAAACTGTAGATATAATAGATATAATAGATATATATGTATAAAAAATAGATATAATAGATACAGGTACAAAATATAGACAATATATATAATAGATAAAGATATAAAATATAGATATAATAGATTTAATTATAAAATATAAATATAATACATATAATAGATATAGGTAAAAAATATAGATATACTGGATATAGGTATAAAATATGGTTTTAATAGATATAGGTATGAAATGTAGATATAATGGATATAATGGTTATAGGGCTAAAATATAGACATAATAGGTATGATAGATATATGTATAAAATATAGATATAGTAGAAATAATGCATATAGGTATCAAATATAGATATAATAGGTACATGTATAAAATATAGATATAGTGGATATAATAGATATAGGCATAAAATATAGACATAATAGATATGATAGATATAGGTATAAAATATAGACATAATAGATATATTAGATATAGTTATAAAATATAGACATAATAGATATAATACATATACGTATAAAATATAGACATAATAGATATAATAGATACAGGTAAAAAATATAAATATAATAGATATAGGTATAAAATATAGATATAATAGATATAATAGATATATGTATAAAAAATAGATATAATAGATAGAGGTATAAAATATAGACAACAGATAGATATAGGTATTAAATATAGATATAATAGATATAATTATAAAATATAAATATAATAGATATAGGAAAAATCATAGATATAATGGATATAGGTATGAAATATGGTTATAATAGATATAAGTATAAAATATAGATATAATAGATAAAATAGATATAGGCATAAAATAAAGACATAAAAGATATGATAGATATATGTTTAAATATAGATATAATAGAGATAATGGATATAGGTATCAAATATAGATATAAGAGATATAGGTATAAAATGTAGATATAGTGGATAAAATAGATATAGGCATAAAATATAGACATGATAGATATAATAGATATCGGTATAAAATATAGACATAATTGATATAATAGATAAAGATAGAAAATATAGACATTATACATATAGGTATAACGTATAGACACAATAGATATAATAGATACAGGTATAAAATATAGACATAAGAGTTATAATAGGTATCGGTATAAAACACAGACATAATAGATATAATAGATAAAGGAATAAAATATAGATAAAATAGATATAGTTATAAAATATAGATATAATAGATATAATAGATATAGGTATAAAATATAGATATAATTGATATAGTCATAAAATATAGATATAATAGATATAATAGATATAAATATAAAATGTGGATATAATAGATATAATTATAAAATATAAATCTAATAGGTATAACAGATATTGGTATTAAATATACATATAAGAAATATAGGTATAAAATATAGTTATAATAGATATAGGTATAAAACATAGACATAATAGATATAATAGATATAGGTGTAAAATATACACATAATGTATATGGGTATAAAATATAAACATAATAGATA
>NW_022141601.1:0-57205 GCF_007565055.1 Rhinopithecus roxellana
CTTTCATGGAATCTGCAAAGTGATATTTTGTAGCCTATTGTGGCCCGATTTCTATAAACTTAAATATCCTCACTAATAACAATAGAAGCTTTCTTATAAAATCTGCATTGCCATGGTTAATTCAACTCACTAATTACTGTTTGCTCTTCATTTTATCCGTGTTTTTTATCACAGTTTTCTGGAAATCTGCAATTAGATACTCATAGCGCAATGACATTACAAGTGACAAGGAAATTTCCACAGATGAAAACTAGAAAGAAGCTTTCTTAGAAACCTTCTTGTGATGTGTGAATTCATCTCACAGAGT
Organism: Rhinopithecus roxellana; assembly: GCF_007565055.1. Lineage (NCBI taxonomy): Eukaryota > Metazoa > Chordata > Mammalia > Primates > Cercopithecidae > Rhinopithecus > Rhinopithecus roxellana. The sequence goes on from NW_022141601.1 coordinate 308, forward strand.
TAACGTTATGTTTCGTTGAGCAGTCCATTAACACGGTCTTTGAGGAATCTGAGAAGGGCTTCTTTGATCACATTGAGGCCTACGCTGATAAAGGAAATTTCATCCGTTCAAAACGTGAAAGAAGCTTTCTGAGAAACTTCTTTCTGATCTGTGAGTCATCTCACAGAGTTACAACCTCTGCCCTCAAGAAGCAGTTTGCTAACACTCTTTTCGTGGAATCTGCAAAGTGATATTTGGGAGCCTATTGGGGCCCATGGTGATAAAGGAAATATCCTCACATAATAACTAAAGAGAAGCTTTCTGAGAAACTGCATTGCCAAGTGTGAATGCAACTCACAGAGTTACACGTTTCTCTTCAGTGATCAGTTTGTTAGCACAGTTTTCTGGAAATCTGCAATTAGATACTTCATAGCGCAATGAACATTACAGTGACAAAGGAAATATCCACAGATGAAAACTAGAAAGAAGCTTTCTTAGAAACTTCTTGGTGATGTGTGAATTCATCTCACAGAGTTACACTTATGTTTCGTGGAGCAGTCCATTAACACTGTCTTTGAGGAATCTGAGAAGGGCTTCTTTGGATCACATTGAGGCCTACGCTGATAAAGGAAATTTCATCCGTTCAAAACGTGAAAGAAGCTTTCTGAGAAACTTCTTTCTGATCTGTGAGTTCATCTCACAGAGTTACAACCTCTGCCTCAAGAAGCAGTTTGCTAACACTCTTTTCGTGGAATCTGCAAAGTGATATTTGGGAGCCTATTGGGGCCCATGGTGATAAAGGAAATATCCTCACATAATAACTAAAGAGAAGCTTTCTGAGAAACTGCATTGCCAAGTGTGAATGCAACTCACAGAGTTACACGTTTCTCTTCAGTGATCAGTTTGTTAGCACAGTTTTCTGGAAATCTGCAATTAGATACTTCATAGCGCAATGAACATTACAGTGACAAAGGAAATATCCACAGATGAAAACTAGAAAGAAGCTTTCTTAGAAACTTCTTGGTGATGTGTGAATTCATCTCACAGAGTTACACTTATGTTTCGTGGAGCAGTCCATTAACACTGTCTTTGAGGAATCTGAGAAGGGCTTCTTTGGATCACATTGAGGCCTACGCTGATAAAGGAAATTTCATCCGTTCAAAACGTGAAAGAAGCTTTCTGAGAAACTTCTTTCTGATCTGTGAGTTCATCTCACAGAGTTACAACCTCTGCCTCAAGAAGCAGTTTGCTAACACTCTTTTCGTGGAATCTGCAAAGTGATATTTGGGAGCCTATTGGGGCCCATGGTGATAAAGGAAATATCCTCACATAATAACTAAAGAGAAGCTTTCTGAGAAACTGCATTGCCAAGTGTGAATGCAACTCACAGAGTTACACGTTTCTCTTCAGTGATCAGTTTGTTAGCACAGTTTTCTGGAAATCTGCAATTAGATACTTCATAGCGCAATGAACATTACAGTGACAAAGGAAATATCCACAGATGAAAACTAGAAAGAAGCTTTCTTAGAAACTTCTTGGTGATGTGTGAATTCATCTCACAGAGTTACACTTATGTTTCGTGGAGCAGTCCATTAACACTGTCTTTGAGGAATCTGAGAAGGGCTTCTTTGGATCACATTGAGGCCTACGCTGATAAAGGAAATTTCATCCGTTCAAAACGTGAAAGAAGCTTTCTGAGAAACTTCTTTCTGATCTGTGAGTTCATCTCACAGAGTTACAACCTCTGCCTCAAGAAGCAGTTTGCTAACACTCTTTTCGTGGAATCTGCAAAGTGATATTTGGGAGCCTATTGGGGCCCATGGTGATAAAGGAAATATCCTCACATAATAACTAAAGAGAAGCTTTCTGAGAAACTGCATTGCCAAGTGTGAATGCAACTCACAGAGTTACACGTTTCTCTTCAGTGATCAGTTTGTTAGCACAGTTTTCTGGAAATCTGCAATTAGATACTTCATAGCGCAATGAACATTACAGTGACAAAGGAAATATCCACAGATGAAAACTAGAAAGAAGCTTTCTTAGAAACTTCTTGGTGATGTGTGAATTCATCTCACAGAGTTACACTTATGTTTCGTGGAGCAGTCCATTAACACTGTCTTTGAGGAATCTGAGAAGGGCTTCTTTGGATCACATTGAGGCCTACGCTGATAAAGGAAATTTCATCCGTTCAAAACGTGAAAGAAGCTTTCTGAGAAACTTCTTTCTGATCTGTGAGTTCATCTCACAGAGTTACAACCTCTGCCTCAAGAAGCAGTTTGCTAACACTCTTTTCGTGGAATCTGCAAAGTGATATTTGGGAGCCTATTGGGGCCCATGGTGATAAAGGAAATATCCTCACATAATAACTAAAGAGAAGCTTTCTGAGAAACTGCATTGCCAAGTGTGAATGCAACTCACAGAGTTACACGTTTCTCTTCAGTGATCAGTTTGTTAGCACAGTTTTCTGGAAATCTGCAATTAGATACTTCATAGCGCAATGAACATTACAGTGACAAAGGAAATATCCACAGATGAAAACTAGAAAGAAGCTTTCTTAGAAACTTCTTGGTGATGTGTGAATTCATCTCACAGAGTTACACTTATGTTTCGTGGAGCAGTCCATTAACACTGTCTTTGAGGAATCTGAGAAGGGCTTCTTTGGATCACATTGAGGCCTACGCTGATAAAGGAAATTTCATCCGTTCAAAACGTGAAAGAAGCTTTCTGAGAAACTTCTTTCTGATCTGTGAGTTCATCTCACAGAGTTACAACCTCTGCCTCAAGAAGCAGTTTGCTAACACTCTTTTCGTGGAATCTGCAAAGTGATATTTGGGAGCCTATTGGGGCCCATGGTGATAAAGGAAATATCCTCACATAATAACTAAAGAGAAGCTTTCTGAGAAACTGCATTGCCAAGTGTGAATGCAACTCACAGAGTTACACGTTTCTCTTCAGTGATCAGTTTGTTAGCACAGTTTTCTGGAAATCTGCAATTAGATACTTCATAGCGCAATGAACATTACAGTGACAAAGGAAATATCCACAGATGAAAACTAGAAAGAAGCTTTCTTAGAAACTTCTTGGTGATGTGTGAATTCATCTCACAGAGTTACACTTATGTTTCGTGGAGCAGTCCATTAACACTGTCTTTGAGGAATCTGAGAAGGGCTTCTTTGGATCACATTGAGGCCTACGCTGATAAAGGAAATTTCATCCGTTCAAAACGTGAAAGAAGCTTTCTGAGAAACTTCTTTCTGATCTGTGAGTTCATCTCACAGAGTTACAACCTCTGCCTCAAGAAGCAGTTTGCTAACACTCTTTTCGTGGAATCTGCAAAGTGATATTTGGGAGCCTATTGGGGCCCATGGTGATAAAGGAAATATCCTCACATAATAACTAAAGAGAAGCTTTCTGAGAAACTGCATTGCCAAGTGTGAATGCAACTCACAGAGTTACACGTTTCTCTTCAGTGATCAGTTTGTTAGCACAGTTTTCTGGAAATCTGCAATTAGATACTTCATAGCGCAATGAACATTACAGTGACAAAGGAAATATCCACAGATGAAAACTAGAAAGAAGCTTTCTTAGAAACTTCTTGGTGATGTGTGAATTCATCTCACAGAGTTACACTTATGTTTCGTGGAGCAGTCCATTAACACTGTCTTTGAGGAATCTGAGAAGGGCTTCTTTGGATCACATTGAGGCCTACGCTGATAAAGGAAATTTCATCCGTTCAAAACGTGAAAGAAGCTTTCTGAGAAACTTCTTTCTGATCTGTGAGTTCATCTCACAGAGTTACAACCTCTGCCTCAAGAAGCAGTTTGCTAACACTCTTTTCGTGGAATCTGCAAAGTGATATTTGGGAGCCTATTGGGGCCCATGGTGATAAAGGAAATATCCTCACATAATAACTAAAGAGAAGCTTTCTGAGAAACTGCATTGCCAAGTGTGAATGCAACTCACAGAGTTACACGTTTCTCTTCAGTGATCAGTTTGTTAGCACAGTTTTCTGGAAATCTGCAATTAGATACTTCATAGCGCAATGAACATTACAGTGACAAAGGAAATATCCACAGATGAAAACTAGAAAGAAGCTTTCTTAGAAACTTCTTGGTGATGTGTGAATTCATCTCACAGAGTTACACTTATGTTTCGTGGAGCAGTCCATTAACACTGTCTTTGAGGAATCTGAGAAGGGCTTCTTTGGATCACATTGAGGCCTACGCTGATAAAGGAAATTTCATCCGTTCAAAACGTGAAAGAAGCTTTCTGAGAAACTTCTTTCTGATCTGTGAGTTCATCTCACAGAGTTACAACCTCTGCCTCAAGAAGCAGTTTGCTAACACTCTTTTCGTGGAATCTGCAAAGTGATATTTGGGAGCCTATTGGGGCCCATGGTGATAAAGGAAATATCCTCACATAATAACTAAAGAGAAGCTTTCTGAGAAACTGCATTGCCAAGTGTGAATGCAACTCACAGAGTTACACGTTTCTCTTCAGTGATCAGTTTGTTAGCACAGTTTTCTGGAAATCTGCAATTAGATACTTCATAGCGCAATGAACATTACAGTGACAAAGGAAATATCCACAGATGAAAACTAGAAAGAAGCTTTCTTAGAAACTTCTTGGTGATGTGTGAATTCATCTCACAGAGTTACACTTATGTTTCGTGGAGCAGTCCATTAACACTGTCTTTGAGGAATCTGAGAAGGGCTTCTTTGGATCACATTGAGGCCTACGCTGATAAAGGAAATTTCATCCGTTCAAAACGTGAAAGAAGCTTTCTGAGAAACTTCTTTCTGATCTGTGAGTTCATCTCACAGAGTTACAACCTCTGCCTCAAGAAGCAGTTTGCTAACACTCTTTTCGTGGAATCTGCAAAGTGATATTTGGGAGCCTATTGGGGCCCATGGTGATAAAGGAAATATCCTCACATAATAACTAAAGAGAAGCTTTCTGAGAAACTGCATTGCCAAGTGTGAATGCAACTCACAGAGTTACACGTTTCTCTTCAGTGATCAGTTTGTTAGCACAGTTTTCTGGAAATCTGCAATTAGATACTTCATAGCGCAATGAACATTACAGTGACAAAGGAAATATCCACAGATGAAAACTAGAAAGAAGCTTTCTTAGAAACTTCTTGGTGATGTGTGAATTCATCTCACAGAGTTACACTTATGTTTCGTGGAGCAGTCCATTAACACTGTCTTTGAGGAATCTGAGAAGGGCTTCTTTGGATCACATTGAGGCCTACGCTGATAAAGGAAATTTCATCCGTTCAAAACGTGAAAGAAGCTTTCTGAGAAACTTCTTTCTGATCTGTGAGTTCATCTCACAGAGTTACAACCTCTGCCTCAAGAAGCAGTTTGCTAACACTCTTTTCGTGGAATCTGCAAAGTGATATTTGGGAGCCTATTGGGGCCCATGGTGATAAAGGAAATATCCTCACATAATAACTAAAGAGAAGCTTTCTGAGAAACTGCATTGCCAAGTGTGAATGCAACTCACAGAGTTACACGTTTCTCTTCAGTGATCAGTTTGTTAGCACAGTTTTCTGGAAATCTGCAATTAGATACTTCATAGCGCAATGAACATTACAGTGACAAAGGAAATATCCACAGATGAAAACTAGAAAGAAGCTTTCTTAGAAACTTCTTGGTGATGTGTGAATTCATCTCACAGAGTTACACTTATGTTTCGTGGAGCAGTCCATTAACACTGTCTTTGAGGAATCTGAGAAGGGCTTCTTTGGATCACATTGAGGCCTACGCTGATAAAGGAAATTTCATCCGTTCAAAACGTGAAAGAAGCTTTCTGAGAAACTTCTTTCTGATCTGTGAGTTCATCTCACAGAGTTACAACCTCTGCCTCAAGAAGCAGTTTGCTAACACTCTTTTCGTGGAATCTGCAAAGTGATATTTGGGAGCCTATTGGGGCCCATGGTGATAAAGGAAATATCCTCACATAATAACTAAAGAGAAGCTTTCTGAGAAACTGCATTGCCAAGTGTGAATGCAACTCACAGAGTTACACGTTTCTCTTCAGTGATCAGTTTGTTAGCACAGTTTTCTGGAAATCTGCAATTAGATACTTCATAGCGCAATGAACATTACAGTGACAAAGGAAATATCCACAGATGAAAACTAGAAAGAAGCTTTCTTAGAAACTTCTTGGTGATGTGTGAATTCATCTCACAGAGTTACACTTATGTTTCGTGGAGCAGTCCATTAACACTGTCTTTGAGGAATCTGAGAAGGGCTTCTTTGGATCACATTGAGGCCTACGCTGATAAAGGAAATTTCATCCGTTCAAAACGTGAAAGAAGCTTTCTGAGAAACTTCTTTCTGATCTGTGAGTTCATCTCACAGAGTTACAACCTCTGCCTCAAGAAGCAGTTTGCTAACACTCTTTTCGTGGAATCTGCAAAGTGATATTTGGGAGCCTATTGGGGCCCATGGTGATAAAGGAAATATCCTCACATAATAACTAAAGAGAAGCTTTCTGAGAAACTGCATTGCCAAGTGTGAATGCAACTCACAGAGTTACACGTTTCTCTTCAGTGATCAGTTTGTTAGCACAGTTTTCTGGAAATCTGCAATTAGATACTTCATAGCGCAATGAACATTACAGTGACAAAGGAAATATCCACAGATGAAAACTAGAAAGAAGCTTTCTTAGAAACTTCTTGGTGATGTGTGAATTCATCTCACAGAGTTACACTTATGTTTCGTGGAGCAGTCCATTAACACTGTCTTTGAGGAATCTGAGAAGGGCTTCTTTGGATCACATTGAGGCCTACGCTGATAAAGGAAATTTCATCCGTTCAAAACGTGAAAGAAGCTTTCTGAGAAACTTCTTTCTGATCTGTGAGTTCATCTCACAGAGTTACAACCTCTGCCTCAAGAAGCAGTTTGCTAACACTCTTTTCGTGGAATCTGCAAAGTGATATTTGGGAGCCTATTGGGGCCCATGGTGATAAAGGAAATATCCTCACATAATAACTAAAGAGAAGCTTTCTGAGAAACTGCATTGCCAAGTGTGAATGCAACTCACAGAGTTACACGTTTCTCTTCAGTGATCAGTTTGTTAGCACAGTTTTCTGGAAATCTGCAATTAGATACTTCATAGCGCAATGAACATTACAGTGACAAAGGAAATATCCACAGATGAAAACTAGAAAGAAGCTTTCTTAGAAACTTCTTGGTGATGTGTGAATTCATCTCACAGAGTTACACTTATGTTTCGTGGAGCAGTCCATTAACACTGTCTTTGAGGAATCTGAGAAGGGCTTCTTTGGATCACATTGAGGCCTACGCTGATAAAGGAAATTTCATCCGTTCAAAACGTGAAAGAAGCTTTCTGAGAAACTTCTTTCTGATCTGTGAGTTCATCTCACAGAGTTACAACCTCTGCCTCAAGAAGCAGTTTGCTAACACTCTTTTCGTGGAATCTGCAAAGTGATATTTGGGAGCCTATTGGGGCCCATGGTGATAAAGGAAATATCCTCACATAATAACTAAAGAGAAGCTTTCTGAGAAACTGCATTGCCAAGTGTGAATGCAACTCACAGAGTTACACGTTTCTCTTCAGTGATCAGTTTGTTAGCACAGTTTTCTGGAAATCTGCAATTAGATACTTCATAGCGCAATGAACATTACAGTGACAAAGGAAATATCCACAGATGAAAACTAGAAAGAAGCTTTCTTAGAAACTTCTTGGTGATGTGTGAATTCATCTCACAGAGTTACACTTATGTTTCGTGGAGCAGTCCATTAACACTGTCTTTGAGGAATCTGAGAAGGGCTTCTTTGGATCACATTGAGGCCTACGCTGATAAAGGAAATTTCATCCGTTCAAAACGTGAAAGAAGCTTTCTGAGAAACTTCTTTCTGATCTGTGAGTTCATCTCACAGAGTTACAACCTCTGCCTCAAGAAGCAGTTTGCTAACACTCTTTTCGTGGAATCTGCAAAGTGATATTTGGGAGCCTATTGGGGCCCATGGTGATAAAGGAAATATCCTCACATAATAACTAAAGAGAAGCTTTCTGAGAAACTGCATTGCCAAGTGTGAATGCAACTCACAGAGTTACACGTTTCTCTTCAGTGATCAGTTTGTTAGCACAGTTTTCTGGAAATCTGCAATTAGATACTTCATAGCGCAATGAACATTACAGTGACAAAGGAAATATCCACAGATGAAAACTAGAAAGAAGCTTTCTTAGAAACTTCTTGGTGATGTGTGAATTCATCTCACAGAGTTACACTTATGTTTCGTGGAGCAGTCCATTAACACTGTCTTTGAGGAATCTGAGAAGGGCTTCTTTGGATCACATTGAGGCCTACGCTGATAAAGGAAATTTCATCCGTTCAAAACGTGAAAGAAGCTTTCTGAGAAACTTCTTTCTGATCTGTGAGTTCATCTCACAGAGTTACAACCTCTGCCTCAAGAAGCAGTTTGCTAACACTCTTTTCGTGGAATCTGCAAAGTGATATTTGGGAGCCTATTGGGGCCCATGGTGATAAAGGAAATATCCTCACATAATAACTAAAGAGAAGCTTTCTGAGAAACTGCATTGCCAAGTGTGAATGCAACTCACAGAGTTACACGTTTCTCTTCAGTGATCAGTTTGTTAGCACAGTTTTCTGGAAATCTGCAATTAGATACTTCATAGCGCAATGAACATTACAGTGACAAAGGAAATATCCACAGATGAAAACTAGAAAGAAGCTTTCTTAGAAACTTCTTGGTGATGTGTGAATTCATCTCACAGAGTTACACTTATGTTTCGTGGAGCAGTCCATTAACACTGTCTTTGAGGAATCTGAGAAGGGCTTCTTTGGATCACATTGAGGCCTACGCTGATAAAGGAAATTTCATCCGTTCAAAACGTGAAAGAAGCTTTCTGAGAAACTTCTTTCTGATCTGTGAGTTCATCTCACAGAGTTACAACCTCTGCCTCAAGAAGCAGTTTGCTAACACTCTTTTCGTGGAATCTGCAAAGTGATATTTGGGAGCCTATTGGGGCCCATGGTGATAAAGGAAATATCCTCACATAATAACTAAAGAGAAGCTTTCTGAGAAACTGCATTGCCAAGTGTGAATGCAACTCACAGAGTTACACGTTTCTCTTCAGTGATCAGTTTGTTAGCACAGTTTTCTGGAAATCTGCAATTAGATACTTCATAGCGCAATGAACATTACAGTGACAAAGGAAATATCCACAGATGAAAACTAGAAAGAAGCTTTCTTAGAAACTTCTTGGTGATGTGTGAATTCATCTCACAGAGTTACACTTATGTTTCGTGGAGCAGTCCATTAACACTGTCTTTGAGGAATCTGAGAAGGGCTTCTTTGGATCACATTGAGGCCTACGCTGATAAAGGAAATTTCATCCGTTCAAAACGTGAAAGAAGCTTTCTGAGAAACTTCTTTCTGATCTGTGAGTTCATCTCACAGAGTTACAACCTCTGCCTCAAGAAGCAGTTTGCTAACACTCTTTTCGTGGAATCTGCAAAGTGATATTTGGGAGCCTATTGGGGCCCATGGTGATAAAGGAAATATCCTCACATAATAACTAAAGAGAAGCTTTCTGAGAAACTGCATTGCCAAGTGTGAATGCAACTCACAGAGTTACACGTTTCTCTTCAGTGATCAGTTTGTTAGCACAGTTTTCTGGAAATCTGCAATTAGATACTTCATAGCGCAATGAACATTACAGTGACAAAGGAAATATCCACAGATGAAAACTAGAAAGAAGCTTTCTTAGAAACTTCTTGGTGATGTGTGAATTCATCTCACAGAGTTACACTTATGTTTCGTGGAGCAGTCCATTAACACTGTCTTTGAGGAATCTGAGAAGGGCTTCTTTGGATCACATTGAGGCCTACGCTGATAAAGGAAATTTCATCCGTTCAAAACGTGAAAGAAGCTTTCTGAGAAACTTCTTTCTGATCTGTGAGTTCATCTCACAGAGTTACAACCTCTGCCTCAAGAAGCAGTTTGCTAACACTCTTTTCGTGGAATCTGCAAAGTGATATTTGGGAGCCTATTGGGGCCCATGGTGATAAAGGAAATATCCTCACATAATAACTAAAGAGAAGCTTTCTGAGAAACTGCATTGCCAAGTGTGAATGCAACTCACAGAGTTACACGTTTCTCTTCAGTGATCAGTTTGTTAGCACAGTTTTCTGGAAATCTGCAATTAGATACTTCATAGCGCAATGAACATTACAGTGACAAAGGAAATATCCACAGATGAAAACTAGAAAGAAGCTTTCTTAGAAACTTCTTGGTGATGTGTGAATTCATCTCACAGAGTTACACTTATGTTTCGTGGAGCAGTCCATTAACACTGTCTTTGAGGAATCTGAGAAGGGCTTCTTTGGATCACATTGAGGCCTACGCTGATAAAGGAAATTTCATCCGTTCAAAACGTGAAAGAAGCTTTCTGAGAAACTTCTTTCTGATCTGTGAGTTCATCTCACAGAGTTACAACCTCTGCCTCAAGAAGCAGTTTGCTAACACTCTTTTCGTGGAATCTGCAAAGTGATATTTGGGAGCCTATTGGGGCCCATGGTGATAAAGGAAATATCCTCACATAATAACTAAAGAGAAGCTTTCTGAGAAACTGCATTGCCAAGTGTGAATGCAACTCACAGAGTTACACGTTTCTCTTCAGTGATCAGTTTGTTAGCACAGTTTTCTGGAAATCTGCAATTAGATACTTCATAGCGCAATGAACATTACAGTGACAAAGGAAATATCCACAGATGAAAACTAGAAAGAAGCTTTCTTAGAAACTTCTTGGTGATGTGTGAATTCATCTCACAGAGTTACACTTATGTTTCGTGGAGCAGTCCATTAACACTGTCTTTGAGGAATCTGAGAAGGGCTTCTTTGGATCACATTGAGGCCTACGCTGATAAAGGAAATTTCATCCGTTCAAAACGTGAAAGAAGCTTTCTGAGAAACTTCTTTCTGATCTGTGAGTTCATCTCACAGAGTTACAACCTCTGCCTCAAGAAGCAGTTTGCTAACACTCTTTTCGTGGAATCTGCAAAGTGATATTTGGGAGCCTATTGGGGCCCATGGTGATAAAGGAAATATCCTCACATAATAACTAAAGAGAAGCTTTCTGAGAAACTGCATTGCCAAGTGTGAATGCAACTCACAGAGTTACACGTTTCTCTTCAGTGATCAGTTTGTTAGCACAGTTTTCTGGAAATCTGCAATTAGATACTTCATAGCGCAATGAACATTACAGTGACAAAGGAAATATCCACAGATGAAAACTAGAAAGAAGCTTTCTTAGAAACTTCTTGGTGATGTGTGAATTCATCTCACAGAGTTACACTTATGTTTCGTGGAGCAGTCCATTAACACTGTCTTTGAGGAATCTGAGAAGGGCTTCTTTGGATCACATTGAGGCCTACGCTGATAAAGGAAATTTCATCCGTTCAAAACGTGAAAGAAGCTTTCTGAGAAACTTCTTTCTGATCTGTGAGTTCATCTCACAGAGTTACAACCTCTGCCTCAAGAAGCAGTTTGCTAACACTCTTTTCGTGGAATCTGCAAAGTGATATTTGGGAGCCTATTGGGGCCCATGGTGATAAAGGAAATATCCTCACATAATAACTAAAGAGAAGCTTTCTGAGAAACTGCATTGCCAAGTGTGAATGCAACTCACAGAGTTACACGTTTCTCTTCAGTGATCAGTTTGTTAGCACAGTTTTCTGGAAATCTGCAATTAGATACTTCATAGCGCAATGAACATTACAGTGACAAAGGAAATATCCACAGATGAAAACTAGAAAGAAGCTTTCTTAGAAACTTCTTGGTGATGTGTGAATTCATCTCACAGAGTTACACTTATGTTTCGTGGAGCAGTCCATTAACACTGTCTTTGAGGAATCTGAGAAGGGCTTCTTTGGATCACATTGAGGCCTACGCTGATAAAGGAAATTTCATCCGTTCAAAACGTGAAAGAAGCTTTCTGAGAAACTTCTTTCTGATCTGTGAGTTCATCTCACAGAGTTACAACCTCTGCCTCAAGAAGCAGTTTGCTAACACTCTTTTCGTGGAATCTGCAAAGTGATATTTGGGAGCCTATTGGGGCCCATGGTGATAAAGGAAATATCCTCACATAATAACTAAAGAGAAGCTTTCTGAGAAACTGCATTGCCAAGTGTGAATGCAACTCACAGAGTTACACGTTTCTCTTCAGTGATCAGTTTGTTAGCACAGTTTTCTGGAAATCTGCAATTAGATACTTCATAGCGCAATGAACATTACAGTGACAAAGGAAATATCCACAGATGAAAACTAGAAAGAAGCTTTCTTAGAAACTTCTTGGTGATGTGTGAATTCATCTCACAGAGTTACACTTATGTTTCGTGGAGCAGTCCATTAACACTGTCTTTGAGGAATCTGAGAAGGGCTTCTTTGGATCACATTGAGGCCTACGCTGATAAAGGAAATTTCATCCGTTCAAAACGTGAAAGAAGCTTTCTGAGAAACTTCTTTCTGATCTGTGAGTTCATCTCACAGAGTTACAACCTCTGCCTCAAGAAGCAGTTTGCTAACACTCTTTTCGTGGAATCTGCAAAGTGATATTTGGGAGCCTATTGGGGCCCATGGTGATAAAGGAAATATCCTCACATAATAACTAAAGAGAAGCTTTCTGAGAAACTGCATTGCCAAGTGTGAATGCAACTCACAGAGTTACACGTTTCTCTTCAGTGATCAGTTTGTTAGCACAGTTTTCTGGAAATCTGCAATTAGATACTTCATAGCGCAATGAACATTACAGTGACAAAGGAAATATCCACAGATGAAAACTAGAAAGAAGCTTTCTTAGAAACTTCTTGGTGATGTGTGAATTCATCTCACAGAGTTACACTTATGTTTCGTGGAGCAGTCCATTAACACTGTCTTTGAGGAATCTGAGAAGGGCTTCTTTGGATCACATTGAGGCCTACGCTGATAAAGGAAATTTCATCCGTTCAAAACGTGAAAGAAGCTTTCTGAGAAACTTCTTTCTGATCTGTGAGTTCATCTCACAGAGTTACAACCTCTGCCTCAAGAAGCAGTTTGCTAACACTCTTTTCGTGGAATCTGCAAAGTGATATTTGGGAGCCTATTGGGGCCCATGGTGATAAAGGAAATATCCTCACATAATAACTAAAGAGAAGCTTTCTGAGAAACTGCATTGCCAAGTGTGAATGCAACTCACAGAGTTACACGTTTCTCTTCAGTGATCAGTTTGTTAGCACAGTTTTCTGGAAATCTGCAATTAGATACTTCATAGCGCAATGAACATTACAGTGACAAAGGAAATATCCACAGATGAAAACTAGAAAGAAGCTTTCTTAGAAACTTCTTGGTGATGTGTGAATTCATCTCACAGAGTTACACTTATGTTTCGTGGAGCAGTCCATTAACACTGTCTTTGAGGAATCTGAGAAGGGCTTCTTTGGATCACATTGAGGCCTACGCTGATAAAGGAAATTTCATCCGTTCAAAACGTGAAAGAAGCTTTCTGAGAAACTTCTTTCTGATCTGTGAGTTCATCTCACAGAGTTACAACCTCTGCCTCAAGAAGCAGTTTGCTAACACTCTTTTCGTGGAATCTGCAAAGTGATATTTGGGAGCCTATTGGGGCCCATGGTGATAAAGGAAATATCCTCACATAATAACTAAAGAGAAGCTTTCTGAGAAACTGCATTGCCAAGTGTGAATGCAACTCACAGAGTTACACGTTTCTCTTCAGTGATCAGTTTGTTAGCACAGTTTTCTGGAAATCTGCAATTAGATACTTCATAGCGCAATGAACATTACAGTGACAAAGGAAATATCCACAGATGAAAACTAGAAAGAAGCTTTCTTAGAAACTTCTTGGTGATGTGTGAATTCATCTCACAGAGTTACACTTATGTTTCGTGGAGCAGTCCATTAACACTGTCTTTGAGGAATCTGAGAAGGGCTTCTTTGGATCACATTGAGGCCTACGCTGATAAAGGAAATTTCATCCGTTCAAAACGTGAAAGAAGCTTTCTGAGAAACTTCTTTCTGATCTGTGAGTTCATCTCACAGAGTTACAACCTCTGCCTCAAGAAGCAGTTTGCTAACACTCTTTTCGTGGAATCTGCAAAGTGATATTTGGGAGCCTATTGGGGCCCATGGTGATAAAGGAAATATCCTCACATAATAACTAAAGAGAAGCTTTCTGAGAAACTGCATTGCCAAGTGTGAATGCAACTCACAGAGTTACACGTTTCTCTTCAGTGATCAGTTTGTTAGCACAGTTTTCTGGAAATCTGCAATTAGATACTTCATAGCGCAATGAACATTACAGTGACAAAGGAAATATCCACAGATGAAAACTAGAAAGAAGCTTTCTTAGAAACTTCTTGGTGATGTGTGAATTCATCTCACAGAGTTACACTTATGTTTCGTGGAGCAGTCCATTAACACTGTCTTTGAGGAATCTGAGAAGGGCTTCTTTGGATCACATTGAGGCCTACGCTGATAAAGGAAATTTCATCCGTTCAAAACGTGAAAGAAGCTTTCTGAGAAACTTCTTTCTGATCTGTGAGTTCATCTCACAGAGTTACAACCTCTGCCTCAAGAAGCAGTTTGCTAACACTCTTTTCGTGGAATCTGCAAAGTGATATTTGGGAGCCTATTGGGGCCCATGGTGATAAAGGAAATATCCTCACATAATAACTAAAGAGAAGCTTTCTGAGAAACTGCATTGCCAAGTGTGAATGCAACTCACAGAGTTACACGTTTCTCTTCAGTGATCAGTTTGTTAGCACAGTTTTCTGGAAATCTGCAATTAGATACTTCATAGCGCAATGAACATTACAGTGACAAAGGAAATATCCACAGATGAAAACTAGAAAGAAGCTTTCTTAGAAACTTCTTGGTGATGTGTGAATTCATCTCACAGAGTTACACTTATGTTTCGTGGAGCAGTCCATTAACACTGTCTTTGAGGAATCTGAGAAGGGCTTCTTTGGATCACATTGAGGCCTACGCTGATAAAGGAAATTTCATCCGTTCAAAACGTGAAAGAAGCTTTCTGAGAAACTTCTTTCTGATCTGTGAGTTCATCTCACAGAGTTACAACCTCTGCCTCAAGAAGCAGTTTGCTAACACTCTTTTCGTGGAATCTGCAAAGTGATATTTGGGAGCCTATTGGGGCCCATGGTGATAAAGGAAATATCCTCACATAATAACTAAAGAGAAGCTTTCTGAGAAACTGCATTGCCAAGTGTGAATGCAACTCACAGAGTTACACGTTTCTCTTCAGTGATCAGTTTGTTAGCACAGTTTTCTGGAAATCTGCAATTAGATACTTCATAGCGCAATGAACATTACAGTGACAAAGGAAATATCCACAGATGAAAACTAGAAAGAAGCTTTCTTAGAAACTTCTTGGTGATGTGTGAATTCATCTCACAGAGTTACACTTATGTTTCGTGGAGCAGTCCATTAACACTGTCTTTGAGGAATCTGAGAAGGGCTTCTTTGGATCACATTGAGGCCTACGCTGATAAAGGAAATTTCATCCGTTCAAAACGTGAAAGAAGCTTTCTGAGAAACTTCTTTCTGATCTGTGAGTTCATCTCACAGAGTTACAACCTCTGCCTCAAGAAGCAGTTTGCTAACACTCTTTTCGTGGAATCTGCAAAGTGATATTTGGGAGCCTATTGGGGCCCATGGTGATAAAGGAAATATCCTCACATAATAACTAAAGAGAAGCTTTCTGAGAAACTGCATTGCCAAGTGTGAATGCAACTCACAGAGTTACACGTTTCTCTTCAGTGATCAGTTTGTTAGCACAGTTTTCTGGAAATCTGCAATTAGATACTTCATAGCGCAATGAACATTACAGTGACAAAGGAAATATCCACAGATGAAAACTAGAAAGAAGCTTTCTTAGAAACTTCTTGGTGATGTGTGAATTCATCTCACAGAGTTACACTTATGTTTCGTGGAGCAGTCCATTAACACTGTCTTTGAGGAATCTGAGAAGGGCTTCTTTGGATCACATTGAGGCCTACGCTGATAAAGGAAATTTCATCCGTTCAAAACGTGAAAGAAGCTTTCTGAGAAACTTCTTTCTGATCTGTGAGTTCATCTCACAGAGTTACAACCTCTGCCTCAAGAAGCAGTTTGCTAACACTCTTTTCGTGGAATCTGCAAAGTGATATTTGGGAGCCTATTGGGGCCCATGGTGATAAAGGAAATATCCTCACATAATAACTAAAGAGAAGCTTTCTGAGAAACTGCATTGCCAAGTGTGAATGCAACTCACAGAGTTACACGTTTCTCTTCAGTGATCAGTTTGTTAGCACAGTTTTCTGGAAATCTGCAATTAGATACTTCATAGCGCAATGAACATTACAGTGACAAAGGAAATATCCACAGATGAAAACTAGAAAGAAGCTTTCTTAGAAACTTCTTGGTGATGTGTGAATTCATCTCACAGAGTTACACTTATGTTTCGTGGAGCAGTCCATTAACACTGTCTTTGAGGAATCTGAGAAGGGCTTCTTTGGATCACATTGAGGCCTACGCTGATAAAGGAAATTTCATCCGTTCAAAACGTGAAAGAAGCTTTCTGAGAAACTTCTTTCTGATCTGTGAGTTCATCTCACAGAGTTACAACCTCTGCCTCAAGAAGCAGTTTGCTAACACTCTTTTCGTGGAATCTGCAAAGTGATATTTGGGAGCCTATTGGGGCCCATGGTGATAAAGGAAATATCCTCACATAATAACTAAAGAGAAGCTTTCTGAGAAACTGCATTGCCAAGTGTGAATGCAACTCACAGAGTTACACGTTTCTCTTCAGTGATCAGTTTGTTAGCACAGTTTTCTGGAAATCTGCAATTAGATACTTCATAGCGCAATGAACATTACAGTGACAAAGGAAATATCCACAGATGAAAACTAGAAAGAAGCTTTCTTAGAAACTTCTTGGTGATGTGTGAATTCATCTCACAGAGTTACACTTATGTTTCGTGGAGCAGTCCATTAACACTGTCTTTGAGGAATCTGAGAAGGGCTTCTTTGGATCACATTGAGGCCTACGCTGATAAAGGAAATTTCATCCGTTCAAAACGTGAAAGAAGCTTTCTGAGAAACTTCTTTCTGATCTGTGAGTTCATCTCACAGAGTTACAACCTCTGCCTCAAGAAGCAGTTTGCTAACACTCTTTTCGTGGAATCTGCAAAGTGATATTTGGGAGCCTATTGGGGCCCATGGTGATAAAGGAAATATCCTCACATAATAACTAAAGAGAAGCTTTCTGAGAAACTGCATTGCCAAGTGTGAATGCAACTCACAGAGTTACACGTTTCTCTTCAGTGATCAGTTTGTTAGCACAGTTTTCTGGAAATCTGCAATTAGATACTTCATAGCGCAATGAACATTACAGTGACAAAGGAAATATCCACAGATGAAAACTAGAAAGAAGCTTTCTTAGAAACTTCTTGGTGATGTGTGAATTCATCTCACAGAGTTACACTTATGTTTCGTGGAGCAGTCCATTAACACTGTCTTTGAGGAATCTGAGAAGGGCTTCTTTGGATCACATTGAGGCCTACGCTGATAAAGGAAATTTCATCCGTTCAAAACGTGAAAGAAGCTTTCTGAGAAACTTCTTTCTGATCTGTGAGTTCATCTCACAGAGTTACAACCTCTGCCTCAAGAAGCAGTTTGCTAACACTCTTTTCGTGGAATCTGCAAAGTGATATTTGGGAGCCTATTGGGGCCCATGGTGATAAAGGAAATATCCTCACATAATAACTAAAGAGAAGCTTTCTGAGAAACTGCATTGCCAAGTGTGAATGCAACTCACAGAGTTACACGTTTCTCTTCAGTGATCAGTTTGTTAGCACAGTTTTCTGGAAATCTGCAATTAGATACTTCATAGCGCAATGAACATTACAGTGACAAAGGAAATATCCACAGATGAAAACTAGAAAGAAGCTTTCTTAGAAACTTCTTGGTGATGTGTGAATTCATCTCACAGAGTTACACTTATGTTTCGTGGAGCAGTCCATTAACACTGTCTTTGAGGAATCTGAGAAGGGCTTCTTTGGATCACATTGAGGCCTACGCTGATAAAGGAAATTTCATCCGTTCAAAACGTGAAAGAAGCTTTCTGAGAAACTTCTTTCTGATCTGTGAGTTCATCTCACAGAGTTACAACCTCTGCCTCAAGAAGCAGTTTGCTAACACTCTTTTCGTGGAATCTGCAAAGTGATATTTGGGAGCCTATTGGGGCCCATGGTGATAAAGGAAATATCCTCACATAATAACTAAAGAGAAGCTTTCTGAGAAACTGCATTGCCAAGTGTGAATGCAACTCACAGAGTTACACGTTTCTCTTCAGTGATCAGTTTGTTAGCACAGTTTTCTGGAAATCTGCAATTAGATACTTCATAGCGCAATGAACATTACAGTGACAAAGGAAATATCCACAGATGAAAACTAGAAAGAAGCTTTCTTAGAAACTTCTTGGTGATGTGTGAATTCATCTCACAGAGTTACACTTATGTTTCGTGGAGCAGTCCATTAACACTGTCTTTGAGGAATCTGAGAAGGGCTTCTTTGGATCACATTGAGGCCTACGCTGATAAAGGAAATTTCATCCGTTCAAAACGTGAAAGAAGCTTTCTGAGAAACTTCTTTCTGATCTGTGAGTTCATCTCACAGAGTTACAACCTCTGCCTCAAGAAGCAGTTTGCTAACACTCTTTTCGTGGAATCTGCAAAGTGATATTTGGGAGCCTATTGGGGCCCATGGTGATAAAGGAAATATCCTCACATAATAACTAAAGAGAAGCTTTCTGAGAAACTGCATTGCCAAGTGTGAATGCAACTCACAGAGTTACACGTTTCTCTTCAGTGATCAGTTTGTTAGCACAGTTTTCTGGAAATCTGCAATTAGATACTTCATAGCGCAATGAACATTACAGTGACAAAGGAAATATCCACAGATGAAAACTAGAAAGAAGCTTTCTTAGAAACTTCTTGGTGATGTGTGAATTCATCTCACAGAGTTACACTTATGTTTCGTGGAGCAGTCCATTAACACTGTCTTTGAGGAATCTGAGAAGGGCTTCTTTGGATCACATTGAGGCCTACGCTGATAAAGGAAATTTCATCCGTTCAAAACGTGAAAGAAGCTTTCTGAGAAACTTCTTTCTGATCTGTGAGTTCATCTCACAGAGTTACAACCTCTGCCTCAAGAAGCAGTTTGCTAACACTCTTTTCGTGGAATCTGCAAAGTGATATTTGGGAGCCTATTGGGGCCCATGGTGATAAAGGAAATATCCTCACATAATAACTAAAGAGAAGCTTTCTGAGAAACTGCATTGCCAAGTGTGAATGCAACTCACAGAGTTACACGTTTCTCTTCAGTGATCAGTTTGTTAGCACAGTTTTCTGGAAATCTGCAATTAGATACTTCATAGCGCAATGAACATTACAGTGACAAAGGAAATATCCACAGATGAAAACTAGAAAGAAGCTTTCTTAGAAACTTCTTGGTGATGTGTGAATTCATCTCACAGAGTTACACTTATGTTTCGTGGAGCAGTCCATTAACACTGTCTTTGAGGAATCTGAGAAGGGCTTCTTTGGATCACATTGAGGCCTACGCTGATAAAGGAAATTTCATCCGTTCAAAACGTGAAAGAAGCTTTCTGAGAAACTTCTTTCTGATCTGTGAGTTCATCTCACAGAGTTACAACCTCTGCCTCAAGAAGCAGTTTGCTAACACTCTTTTCGTGGAATCTGCAAAGTGATATTTGGGAGCCTATTGGGGCCCATGGTGATAAAGGAAATATCCTCACATAATAACTAAAGAGAAGCTTTCTGAGAAACTGCATTGCCAAGTGTGAATGCAACTCACAGAGTTACACGTTTCTCTTCAGTGATCAGTTTGTTAGCACAGTTTTCTGGAAATCTGCAATTAGATACTTCATAGCGCAATGAACATTACAGTGACAAAGGAAATATCCACAGATGAAAACTAGAAAGAAGCTTTCTTAGAAACTTCTTGGTGATGTGTGAATTCATCTCACAGAGTTACACTTATGTTTCGTGGAGCAGTCCATTAACACTGTCTTTGAGGAATCTGAGAAGGGCTTCTTTGGATCACATTGAGGCCTACGCTGATAAAGGAAATTTCATCCGTTCAAAACGTGAAAGAAGCTTTCTGAGAAACTTCTTTCTGATCTGTGAGTTCATCTCACAGAGTTACAACCTCTGCCTCAAGAAGCAGTTTGCTAACACTCTTTTCGTGGAATCTGCAAAGTGATATTTGGGAGCCTATTGGGGCCCATGGTGATAAAGGAAATATCCTCACATAATAACTAAAGAGAAGCTTTCTGAGAAACTGCATTGCCAAGTGTGAATGCAACTCACAGAGTTACACGTTTCTCTTCAGTGATCAGTTTGTTAGCACAGTTTTCTGGAAATCTGCAATTAGATACTTCATAGCGCAATGAACATTACAGTGACAAAGGAAATATCCACAGATGAAAACTAGAAAGAAGCTTTCTTAGAAACTTCTTGGTGATGTGTGAATTCATCTCACAGAGTTACACTTATGTTTCGTGGAGCAGTCCATTAACACTGTCTTTGAGGAATCTGAGAAGGGCTTCTTTGGATCACATTGAGGCCTACGCTGATAAAGGAAATTTCATCCGTTCAAAACGTGAAAGAAGCTTTCTGAGAAACTTCTTTCTGATCTGTGAGTTCATCTCACAGAGTTACAACCTCTGCCTCAAGAAGCAGTTTGCTAACACTCTTTTCGTGGAATCTGCAAAGTGATATTTGGGAGCCTATTGGGGCCCATGGTGATAAAGGAAATATCCTCACATAATAACTAAAGAGAAGCTTTCTGAGAAACTGCATTGCCAAGTGTGAATGCAACTCACAGAGTTACACGTTTCTCTTCAGTGATCAGTTTGTTAGCACAGTTTTCTGGAAATCTGCAATTAGATACTTCATAGCGCAATGAACATTACAGTGACAAAGGAAATATCCACAGATGAAAACTAGAAAGAAGCTTTCTTAGAAACTTCTTGGTGATGTGTGAATTCATCTCACAGAGTTACACTTATGTTTCGTGGAGCAGTCCATTAACACTGTCTTTGAGGAATCTGAGAAGGGCTTCTTTGGATCACATTGAGGCCTACGCTGATAAAGGAAATTTCATCCGTTCAAAACGTGAAAGAAGCTTTCTGAGAAACTTCTTTCTGATCTGTGAGTTCATCTCACAGAGTTACAACCTCTGCCTCAAGAAGCAGTTTGCTAACACTCTTTTCGTGGAATCTGCAAAGTGATATTTGGGAGCCTATTGGGGCCCATGGTGATAAAGGAAATATCCTCACATAATAACTAAAGAGAAGCTTTCTGAGAAACTGCATTGCCAAGTGTGAATGCAACTCACAGAGTTACACGTTTCTCTTCAGTGATCAGTTTGTTAGCACAGTTTTCTGGAAATCTGCAATTAGATACTTCATAGCGCAATGAACATTACAGTGACAAAGGAAATATCCACAGATGAAAACTAGAAAGAAGCTTTCTTAGAAACTTCTTGGTGATGTGTGAATTCATCTCACAGAGTTACACTTATGTTTCGTGGAGCAGTCCATTAACACTGTCTTTGAGGAATCTGAGAAGGGCTTCTTTGGATCACATTGAGGCCTACGCTGATAAAGGAAATTTCATCCGTTCAAAACGTGAAAGAAGCTTTCTGAGAAACTTCTTTCTGATCTGTGAGTTCATCTCACAGAGTTACAACCTCTGCCTCAAGAAGCAGTTTGCTAACACTCTTTTCGTGGAATCTGCAAAGTGATATTTGGGAGCCTATTGGGGCCCATGGTGATAAAGGAAATATCCTCACATAATAACTAAAGAGAAGCTTTCTGAGAAACTGCATTGCCAAGTGTGAATGCAACTCACAGAGTTACACGTTTCTCTTCAGTGATCAGTTTGTTAGCACAGTTTTCTGGAAATCTGCAATTAGATACTTCATAGCGCAATGAACATTACAGTGACAAAGGAAATATCCACAGATGAAAACTAGAAAGAAGCTTTCTTAGAAACTTCTTGGTGATGTGTGAATTCATCTCACAGAGTTACACTTATGTTTCGTGGAGCAGTCCATTAACACTGTCTTTGAGGAATCTGAGAAGGGCTTCTTTGGATCACATTGAGGCCTACGCTGATAAAGGAAATTTCATCCGTTCAAAACGTGAAAGAAGCTTTCTGAGAAACTTCTTTCTGATCTGTGAGTTCATCTCACAGAGTTACAACCTCTGCCTCAAGAAGCAGTTTGCTAACACTCTTTTCGTGGAATCTGCAAAGTGATATTTGGGAGCCTATTGGGGCCCATGGTGATAAAGGAAATATCCTCACATAATAACTAAAGAGAAGCTTTCTGAGAAACTGCATTGCCAAGTGTGAATGCAACTCACAGAGTTACACGTTTCTCTTCAGTGATCAGTTTGTTAGCACAGTTTTCTGGAAATCTGCAATTAGATACTTCATAGCGCAATGAACATTACAGTGACAAAGGAAATATCCACAGATGAAAACTAGAAAGAAGCTTTCTTAGAAACTTCTTGGTGATGTGTGAATTCATCTCACAGAGTTACACTTATGTTTCGTGGAGCAGTCCATTAACACTGTCTTTGAGGAATCTGAGAAGGGCTTCTTTGGATCACATTGAGGCCTACGCTGATAAAGGAAATTTCATCCGTTCAAAACGTGAAAGAAGCTTTCTGAGAAACTTCTTTCTGATCTGTGAGTTCATCTCACAGAGTTACAACCTCTGCCTCAAGAAGCAGTTTGCTAACACTCTTTTCGTGGAATCTGCAAAGTGATATTTGGGAGCCTATTGGGGCCCATGGTGATAAAGGAAATATCCTCACATAATAACTAAAGAGAAGCTTTCTGAGAAACTGCATTGCCAAGTGTGAATGCAACTCACAGAGTTACACGTTTCTCTTCAGTGATCAGTTTGTTAGCACAGTTTTCTGGAAATCTGCAATTAGATACTTCATAGCGCAATGAACATTACAGTGACAAAGGAAATATCCACAGATGAAAACTAGAAAGAAGCTTTCTTAGAAACTTCTTGGTGATGTGTGAATTCATCTCACAGAGTTACACTTATGTTTCGTGGAGCAGTCCATTAACACTGTCTTTGAGGAATCTGAGAAGGGCTTCTTTGGATCACATTGAGGCCTACGCTGATAAAGGAAATTTCATCCGTTCAAAACGTGAAAGAAGCTTTCTGAGAAACTTCTTTCTGATCTGTGAGTTCATCTCACAGAGTTACAACCTCTGCCTCAAGAAGCAGTTTGCTAACACTCTTTTCGTGGAATCTGCAAAGTGATATTTGGGAGCCTATTGGGGCCCATGGTGATAAAGGAAATATCCTCACATAATAACTAAAGAGAAGCTTTCTGAGAAACTGCATTGCCAAGTGTGAATGCAACTCACAGAGTTACACGTTTCTCTTCAGTGATCAGTTTGTTAGCACAGTTTTCTGGAAATCTGCAATTAGATACTTCATAGCGCAATGAACATTACAGTGACAAAGGAAATATCCACAGATGAAAACTAGAAAGAAGCTTTCTTAGAAACTTCTTGGTGATGTGTGAATTCATCTCACAGAGTTACACTTATGTTTCGTGGAGCAGTCCATTAACACTGTCTTTGAGGAATCTGAGAAGGGCTTCTTTGGATCACATTGAGGCCTACGCTGATAAAGGAAATTTCATCCGTTCAAAACGTGAAAGAAGCTTTCTGAGAAACTTCTTTCTGATCTGTGAGTTCATCTCACAGAGTTACAACCTCTGCCTCAAGAAGCAGTTTGCTAACACTCTTTTCGTGGAATCTGCAAAGTGATATTTGGGAGCCTATTGGGGCCCATGGTGATAAAGGAAATATCCTCACATAATAACTAAAGAGAAGCTTTCTGAGAAACTGCATTGCCAAGTGTGAATGCAACTCACAGAGTTACACGTTTCTCTTCAGTGATCAGTTTGTTAGCACAGTTTTCTGGAAATCTGCAATTAGATACTTCATAGCGCAATGAACATTACAGTGACAAAGGAAATATCCACAGATGAAAACTAGAAAGAAGCTTTCTTAGAAACTTCTTGGTGATGTGTGAATTCATCTCACAGAGTTACACTTATGTTTCGTGGAGCAGTCCATTAACACTGTCTTTGAGGAATCTGAGAAGGGCTTCTTTGGATCACATTGAGGCCTACGCTGATAAAGGAAATTTCATCCGTTCAAAACGTGAAAGAAGCTTTCTGAGAAACTTCTTTCTGATCTGTGAGTTCATCTCACAGAGTTACAACCTCTGCCTCAAGAAGCAGTTTGCTAACACTCTTTTCGTGGAATCTGCAAAGTGATATTTGGGAGCCTATTGGGGCCCATGGTGATAAAGGAAATATCCTCACATAATAACTAAAGAGAAGCTTTCTGAGAAACTGCATTGCCAAGTGTGAATGCAACTCACAGAGTTACACGTTTCTCTTCAGTGATCAGTTTGTTAGCACAGTTTTCTGGAAATCTGCAATTAGATACTTCATAGCGCAATGAACATTACAGTGACAAAGGAAATATCCACAGATGAAAACTAGAAAGAAGCTTTCTTAGAAACTTCTTGGTGATGTGTGAATTCATCTCACAGAGTTACACTTATGTTTCGTGGAGCAGTCCATTAACACTGTCTTTGAGGAATCTGAGAAGGGCTTCTTTGGATCACATTGAGGCCTACGCTGATAAAGGAAATTTCATCCGTTCAAAACGTGAAAGAAGCTTTCTGAGAAACTTCTTTCTGATCTGTGAGTTCATCTCACAGAGTTACAACCTCTGCCTCAAGAAGCAGTTTGCTAACACTCTTTTCGTGGAATCTGCAAAGTGATATTTGGGAGCCTATTGGGGCCCATGGTGATAAAGGAAATATCCTCACATAATAACTAAAGAGAAGCTTTCTGAGAAACTGCATTGCCAAGTGTGAATGCAACTCACAGAGTTACACGTTTCTCTTCAGTGATCAGTTTGTTAGCACAGTTTTCTGGAAATCTGCAATTAGATACTTCATAGCGCAATGAACATTACAGTGACAAAGGAAATATCCACAGATGAAAACTAGAAAGAAGCTTTCTTAGAAACTTCTTGGTGATGTGTGAATTCATCTCACAGAGTTACACTTATGTTTCGTGGAGCAGTCCATTAACACTGTCTTTGAGGAATCTGAGAAGGGCTTCTTTGGATCACATTGAGGCCTACGCTGATAAAGGAAATTTCATCCGTTCAAAACGTGAAAGAAGCTTTCTGAGAAACTTCTTTCTGATCTGTGAGTTCATCTCACAGAGTTACAACCTCTGCCTCAAGAAGCAGTTTGCTAACACTCTTTTCGTGGAATCTGCAAAGTGATATTTGGGAGCCTATTGGGGCCCATGGTGATAAAGGAAATATCCTCACATAATAACTAAAGAGAAGCTTTCTGAGAAACTGCATTGCCAAGTGTGAATGCAACTCACAGAGTTACACGTTTCTCTTCAGTGATCAGTTTGTTAGCACAGTTTTCTGGAAATCTGCAATTAGATACTTCATAGCGCAATGAACATTACAGTGACAAAGGAAATATCCACAGATGAAAACTAGAAAGAAGCTTTCTTAGAAACTTCTTGGTGATGTGTGAATTCATCTCACAGAGTTACACTTATGTTTCGTGGAGCAGTCCATTAACACTGTCTTTGAGGAATCTGAGAAGGGCTTCTTTGGATCACATTGAGGCCTACGCTGATAAAGGAAATTTCATCCGTTCAAAACGTGAAAGAAGCTTTCTGAGAAACTTCTTTCTGATCTGTGAGTTCATCTCACAGAGTTACAACCTCTGCCTCAAGAAGCAGTTTGCTAACACTCTTTTCGTGGAATCTGCAAAGTGATATTTGGGAGCCTATTGGGGCCCATGGTGATAAAGGAAATATCCTCACATAATAACTAAAGAGAAGCTTTCTGAGAAACTGCATTGCCAAGTGTGAATGCAACTCACAGAGTTACACGTTTCTCTTCAGTGATCAGTTTGTTAGCACAGTTTTCTGGAAATCTGCAATTAGATACTTCATAGCGCAATGAACATTACAGTGACAAAGGAAATATCCACAGATGAAAACTAGAAAGAAGCTTTCTTAGAAACTTCTTGGTGATGTGTGAATTCATCTCACAGAGTTACACTTATGTTTCGTGGAGCAGTCCATTAACACTGTCTTTGAGGAATCTGAGAAGGGCTTCTTTGGATCACATTGAGGCCTACGCTGATAAAGGAAATTTCATCCGTTCAAAACGTGAAAGAAGCTTTCTGAGAAACTTCTTTCTGATCTGTGAGTTCATCTCACAGAGTTACAACCTCTGCCTCAAGAAGCAGTTTGCTAACACTCTTTTCGTGGAATCTGCAAAGTGATATTTGGGAGCCTATTGGGGCCCATGGTGATAAAGGAAATATCCTCACATAATAACTAAAGAGAAGCTTTCTGAGAAACTGCATTGCCAAGTGTGAATGCAACTCACAGAGTTACACGTTTCTCTTCAGTGATCAGTTTGTTAGCACAGTTTTCTGGAAATCTGCAATTAGATACTTCATAGCGCAATGAACATTACAGTGACAAAGGAAATATCCACAGATGAAAACTAGAAAGAAGCTTTCTTAGAAACTTCTTGGTGATGTGTGAATTCATCTCACAGAGTTACACTTATGTTTCGTGGAGCAGTCCATTAACACTGTCTTTGAGGAATCTGAGAAGGGCTTCTTTGGATCACATTGAGGCCTACGCTGATAAAGGAAATTTCATCCGTTCAAAACGTGAAAGAAGCTTTCTGAGAAACTTCTTTCTGATCTGTGAGTTCATCTCACAGAGTTACAACCTCTGCCTCAAGAAGCAGTTTGCTAACACTCTTTTCGTGGAATCTGCAAAGTGATATTTGGGAGCCTATTGGGGCCCATGGTGATAAAGGAAATATCCTCACATAATAACTAAAGAGAAGCTTTCTGAGAAACTGCATTGCCAAGTGTGAATGCAACTCACAGAGTTACACGTTTCTCTTCAGTGATCAGTTTGTTAGCACAGTTTTCTGGAAATCTGCAATTAGATACTTCATAGCGCAATGAACATTACAGTGACAAAGGAAATATCCACAGATGAAAACTAGAAAGAAGCTTTCTTAGAAACTTCTTGGTGATGTGTGAATTCATCTCACAGAGTTACACTTATGTTTCGTGGAGCAGTCCATTAACACTGTCTTTGAGGAATCTGAGAAGGGCTTCTTTGGATCACATTGAGGCCTACGCTGATAAAGGAAATTTCATCCGTTCAAAACGTGAAAGAAGCTTTCTGAGAAACTTCTTTCTGATCTGTGAGTTCATCTCACAGAGTTACAACCTCTGCCTCAAGAAGCAGTTTGCTAACACTCTTTTCGTGGAATCTGCAAAGTGATATTTGGGAGCCTATTGGGGCCCATGGTGATAAAGGAAATATCCTCACATAATAACTAAAGAGAAGCTTTCTGAGAAACTGCATTGCCAAGTGTGAATGCAACTCACAGAGTTACACGTTTCTCTTCAGTGATCAGTTTGTTAGCACAGTTTTCTGGAAATCTGCAATTAGATACTTCATAGCGCAATGAACATTACAGTGACAAAGGAAATATCCACAGATGAAAACTAGAAAGAAGCTTTCTTAGAAACTTCTTGGTGATGTGTGAATTCATCTCACAGAGTTACACTTATGTTTCGTGGAGCAGTCCATTAACACTGTCTTTGAGGAATCTGAGAAGGGCTTCTTTGGATCACATTGAGGCCTACGCTGATAAAGGAAATTTCATCCGTTCAAAACGTGAAAGAAGCTTTCTGAGAAACTTCTTTCTGATCTGTGAGTTCATCTCACAGAGTTACAACCTCTGCCTCAAGAAGCAGTTTGCTAACACTCTTTTCGTGGAATCTGCAAAGTGATATTTGGGAGCCTATTGGGGCCCATGGTGATAAAGGAAATATCCTCACATAATAACTAAAGAGAAGCTTTCTGAGAAACTGCATTGCCAAGTGTGAATGCAACTCACAGAGTTACACGTTTCTCTTCAGTGATCAGTTTGTTAGCACAGTTTTCTGGAAATCTGCAATTAGATACTTCATAGCGCAATGAACATTACAGTGACAAAGGAAATATCCACAGATGAAAACTAGAAAGAAGCTTTCTTAGAAACTTCTTGGTGATGTGTGAATTCATCTCACAGAGTTACACTTATGTTTCGTGGAGCAGTCCATTAACACTGTCTTTGAGGAATCTGAGAAGGGCTTCTTTGGATCACATTGAGGCCTACGCTGATAAAGGAAATTTCATCCGTTCAAAACGTGAAAGAAGCTTTCTGAGAAACTTCTTTCTGATCTGTGAGTTCATCTCACAGAGTTACAACCTCTGCCTCAAGAAGCAGTTTGCTAACACTCTTTTCGTGGAATCTGCAAAGTGATATTTGGGAGCCTATTGGGGCCCATGGTGATAAAGGAAATATCCTCACATAATAACTAAAGAGAAGCTTTCTGAGAAACTGCATTGCCAAGTGTGAATGCAACTCACAGAGTTACACGTTTCTCTTCAGTGATCAGTTTGTTAGCACAGTTTTCTGGAAATCTGCAATTAGATACTTCATAGCGCAATGAACATTACAGTGACAAAGGAAATATCCACAGATGAAAACTAGAAAGAAGCTTTCTTAGAAACTTCTTGGTGATGTGTGAATTCATCTCACAGAGTTACACTTATGTTTCGTGGAGCAGTCCATTAACACTGTCTTTGAGGAATCTGAGAAGGGCTTCTTTGGATCACATTGAGGCCTACGCTGATAAAGGAAATTTCATCCGTTCAAAACGTGAAAGAAGCTTTCTGAGAAACTTCTTTCTGATCTGTGAGTTCATCTCACAGAGTTACAACCTCTGCCTCAAGAAGCAGTTTGCTAACACTCTTTTCGTGGAATCTGCAAAGTGATATTTGGGAGCCTATTGGGGCCCATGGTGATAAAGGAAATATCCTCACATAATAACTAAAGAGAAGCTTTCTGAGAAACTGCATTGCCAAGTGTGAATGCAACTCACAGAGTTACACGTTTCTCTTCAGTGATCAGTTTGTTAGCACAGTTTTCTGGAAATCTGCAATTAGATACTTCATAGCGCAATGAACATTACAGTGACAAAGGAAATATCCACAGATGAAAACTAGAAAGAAGCTTTCTTAGAAACTTCTTGGTGATGTGTGAATTCATCTCACAGAGTTACACTTATGTTTCGTGGAGCAGTCCATTAACACTGTCTTTGAGGAATCTGAGAAGGGCTTCTTTGGATCACATTGAGGCCTACGCTGATAAAGGAAATTTCATCCGTTCAAAACGTGAAAGAAGCTTTCTGAGAAACTTCTTTCTGATCTGTGAGTTCATCTCACAGAGTTACAACCTCTGCCTCAAGAAGCAGTTTGCTAACACTCTTTTCGTGGAATCTGCAAAGTGATATTTGGGAGCCTATTGGGGCCCATGGTGATAAAGGAAATATCCTCACATAATAACTAAAGAGAAGCTTTCTGAGAAACTGCATTGCCAAGTGTGAATGCAACTCACAGAGTTACACGTTTCTCTTCAGTGATCAGTTTGTTAGCACAGTTTTCTGGAAATCTGCAATTAGATACTTCATAGCGCAATGAACATTACAGTGACAAAGGAAATATCCACAGATGAAAACTAGAAAGAAGCTTTCTTAGAAACTTCTTGGTGATGTGTGAATTCATCTCACAGAGTTACACTTATGTTTCGTGGAGCAGTCCATTAACACTGTCTTTGAGGAATCTGAGAAGGGCTTCTTTGGATCACATTGAGGCCTACGCTGATAAAGGAAATTTCATCCGTTCAAAACGTGAAAGAAGCTTTCTGAGAAACTTCTTTCTGATCTGTGAGTTCATCTCACAGAGTTACAACCTCTGCCTCAAGAAGCAGTTTGCTAACACTCTTTTCGTGGAATCTGCAAAGTGATATTTGGGAGCCTATTGGGGCCCATGGTGATAAAGGAAATATCCTCACATAATAACTAAAGAGAAGCTTTCTGAGAAACTGCATTGCCAAGTGTGAATGCAACTCACAGAGTTACACGTTTCTCTTCAGTGATCAGTTTGTTAGCACAGTTTTCTGGAAATCTGCAATTAGATACTTCATAGCGCAATGAACATTACAGTGACAAAGGAAATATCCACAGATGAAAACTAGAAAGAAGCTTTCTTAGAAACTTCTTGGTGATGTGTGAATTCATCTCACAGAGTTACACTTATGTTTCGTGGAGCAGTCCATTAACACTGTCTTTGAGGAATCTGAGAAGGGCTTCTTTGGATCACATTGAGGCCTACGCTGATAAAGGAAATTTCATCCGTTCAAAACGTGAAAGAAGCTTTCTGAGAAACTTCTTTCTGATCTGTGAGTTCATCTCACAGAGTTACAACCTCTGCCTCAAGAAGCAGTTTGCTAACACTCTTTTCGTGGAATCTGCAAAGTGATATTTGGGAGCCTATTGGGGCCCATGGTGATAAAGGAAATATCCTCACATAATAACTAAAGAGAAGCTTTCTGAGAAACTGCATTGCCAAGTGTGAATGCAACTCACAGAGTTACACGTTTCTCTTCAGTGATCAGTTTGTTAGCACAGTTTTCTGGAAATCTGCAATTAGATACTTCATAGCGCAATGAACATTACAGTGACAAAGGAAATATCCACAGATGAAAACTAGAAAGAAGCTTTCTTAGAAACTTCTTGGTGATGTGTGAATTCATCTCACAGAGTTACACTTATGTTTCGTGGAGCAGTCCATTAACACTGTCTTTGAGGAATCTGAGAAGGGCTTCTTTGGATCACATTGAGGCCTACGCTGATAAAGGAAATTTCATCCGTTCAAAACGTGAAAGAAGCTTTCTGAGAAACTTCTTTCTGATCTGTGAGTTCATCTCACAGAGTTACAACCTCTGCCTCAAGAAGCAGTTTGCTAACACTCTTTTCGTGGAATCTGCAAAGTGATATTTGGGAGCCTATTGGGGCCCATGGTGATAAAGGAAATATCCTCACATAATAACTAAAGAGAAGCTTTCTGAGAAACTGCATTGCCAAGTGTGAATGCAACTCACAGAGTTACACGTTTCTCTTCAGTGATCAGTTTGTTAGCACAGTTTTCTGGAAATCTGCAATTAGATACTTCATAGCGCAATGAACATTACAGTGACAAAGGAAATATCCACAGATGAAAACTAGAAAGAAGCTTTCTTAGAAACTTCTTGGTGATGTGTGAATTCATCTCACAGAGTTACACTTATGTTTCGTGGAGCAGTCCATTAACACTGTCTTTGAGGAATCTGAGAAGGGCTTCTTTGGATCACATTGAGGCCTACGCTGATAAAGGAAATTTCATCCGTTCAAAACGTGAAAGAAGCTTTCTGAGAAACTTCTTTCTGATCTGTGAGTTCATCTCACAGAGTTACAACCTCTGCCTCAAGAAGCAGTTTGCTAACACTCTTTTCGTGGAATCTGCAAAGTGATATTTGGGAGCCTATTGGGGCCCATGGTGATAAAGGAAATATCCTCACATAATAACTAAAGAGAAGCTTTCTGAGAAACTGCATTGCCAAGTGTGAATGCAACTCACAGAGTTACACGTTTCTCTTCAGTGATCAGTTTGTTAGCACAGTTTTCTGGAAATCTGCAATTAGATACTTCATAGCGCAATGAACATTACAGTGACAAAGGAAATATCCACAGATGAAAACTAGAAAGAAGCTTTCTTAGAAACTTCTTGGTGATGTGTGAATTCATCTCACAGAGTTACACTTATGTTTCGTGGAGCAGTCCATTAACACTGTCTTTGAGGAATCTGAGAAGGGCTTCTTTGGATCACATTGAGGCCTACGCTGATAAAGGAAATTTCATCCGTTCAAAACGTGAAAGAAGCTTTCTGAGAAACTTCTTTCTGATCTGTGAGTTCATCTCACAGAGTTACAACCTCTGCCTCAAGAAGCAGTTTGCTAACACTCTTTTCGTGGAATCTGCAAAGTGATATTTGGGAGCCTATTGGGGCCCATGGTGATAAAGGAAATATCCTCACATAATAACTAAAGAGAAGCTTTCTGAGAAACTGCATTGCCAAGTGTGAATGCAACTCACAGAGTTACACGTTTCTCTTCAGTGATCAGTTTGTTAGCACAGTTTTCTGGAAATCTGCAATTAGATACTTCATAGCGCAATGAACATTACAGTGACAAAGGAAATATCCACAGATGAAAACTAGAAAGAAGCTTTCTTAGAAACTTCTTGGTGATGTGTGAATTCATCTCACAGAGTTACACTTATGTTTCGTGGAGCAGTCCATTAACACTGTCTTTGAGGAATCTGAGAAGGGCTTCTTTGGATCACATTGAGGCCTACGCTGATAAAGGAAATTTCATCCGTTCAAAACGTGAAAGAAGCTTTCTGAGAAACTTCTTTCTGATCTGTGAGTTCATCTCACAGAGTTACAACCTCTGCCTCAAGAAGCAGTTTGCTAACACTCTTTTCGTGGAATCTGCAAAGTGATATTTGGGAGCCTATTGGGGCCCATGGTGATAAAGGAAATATCCTCACATAATAACTAAAGAGAAGCTTTCTGAGAAACTGCATTGCCAAGTGTGAATGCAACTCACAGAGTTACACGTTTCTCTTCAGTGATCAGTTTGTTAGCACAGTTTTCTGGAAATCTGCAATTAGATACTTCATAGCGCAATGAACATTACAGTGACAAAGGAAATATCCACAGATGAAAACTAGAAAGAAGCTTTCTTAGAAACTTCTTGGTGATGTGTGAATTCATCTCACAGAGTTACACTTATGTTTCGTGGAGCAGTCCATTAACACTGTCTTTGAGGAATCTGAGAAGGGCTTCTTTGGATCACATTGAGGCCTACGCTGATAAAGGAAATTTCATCCGTTCAAAACGTGAAAGAAGCTTTCTGAGAAACTTCTTTCTGATCTGTGAGTTCATCTCACAGAGTTACAACCTCTGCCTCAAGAAGCAGTTTGCTAACACTCTTTTCGTGGAATCTGCAAAGTGATATTTGGGAGCCTATTGGGGCCCATGGTGATAAAGGAAATATCCTCACATAATAACTAAAGAGAAGCTTTCTGAGAAACTGCATTGCCAAGTGTGAATGCAACTCACAGAGTTACACGTTTCTCTTCAGTGATCAGTTTGTTAGCACAGTTTTCTGGAAATCTGCAATTAGATACTTCATAGCGCAATGAACATTACAGTGACAAAGGAAATATCCACAGATGAAAACTAGAAAGAAGCTTTCTTAGAAACTTCTTGGTGATGTGTGAATTCATCTCACAGAGTTACACTTATGTTTCGTGGAGCAGTCCATTAACACTGTCTTTGAGGAATCTGAGAAGGGCTTCTTTGGATCACATTGAGGCCTACGCTGATAAAGGAAATTTCATCCGTTCAAAACGTGAAAGAAGCTTTCTGAGAAACTTCTTTCTGATCTGTGAGTTCATCTCACAGAGTTACAACCTCTGCCTCAAGAAGCAGTTTGCTAACACTCTTTTCGTGGAATCTGCAAAGTGATATTTGGGAGCCTATTGGGGCCCATGGTGATAAAGGAAATATCCTCACATAATAACTAAAGAGAAGCTTTCTGAGAAACTGCATTGCCAAGTGTGAATGCAACTCACAGAGTTACACGTTTCTCTTCAGTGATCAGTTTGTTAGCACAGTTTTCTGGAAATCTGCAATTAGATACTTCATAGCGCAATGAACATTACAGTGACAAAGGAAATATCCACAGATGAAAACTAGAAAGAAGCTTTCTTAGAAACTTCTTGGTGATGTGTGAATTCATCTCACAGAGTTACACTTATGTTTCGTGGAGCAGTCCATTAACACTGTCTTTGAGGAATCTGAGAAGGGCTTCTTTGGATCACATTGAGGCCTACGCTGATAAAGGAAATTTCATCCGTTCAAAACGTGAAAGAAGCTTTCTGAGAAACTTCTTTCTGATCTGTGAGTTCATCTCACAGAGTTACAACCTCTGCCTCAAGAAGCAGTTTGCTAACACTCTTTTCGTGGAATCTGCAAAGTGATATTTGGGAGCCTATTGGGGCCCATGGTGATAAAGGAAATATCCTCACATAATAACTAAAGAGAAGCTTTCTGAGAAACTGCATTGCCAAGTGTGAATGCAACTCACAGAGTTACACGTTTCTCTTCAGTGATCAGTTTGTTAGCACAGTTTTCTGGAAATCTGCAATTAGATACTTCATAGCGCAATGAACATTACAGTGACAAAGGAAATATCCACAGATGAAAACTAGAAAGAAGCTTTCTTAGAAACTTCTTGGTGATGTGTGAATTCATCTCACAGAGTTACACTTATGTTTCGTGGAGCAGTCCATTAACACTGTCTTTGAGGAATCTGAGAAGGGCTTCTTTGGATCACATTGAGGCCTACGCTGATAAAGGAAATTTCATCCGTTCAAAACGTGAAAGAAGCTTTCTGAGAAACTTCTTTCTGATCTGTGAGTTCATCTCACAGAGTTACAACCTCTGCCTCAAGAAGCAGTTTGCTAACACTCTTTTCGTGGAATCTGCAAAGTGATATTTGGGAGCCTATTGGGGCCCATGGTGATAAAGGAAATATCCTCACATAATAACTAAAGAGAAGCTTTCTGAGAAACTGCATTGCCAAGTGTGAATGCAACTCACAGAGTTACACGTTTCTCTTCAGTGATCAGTTTGTTAGCACAGTTTTCTGGAAATCTGCAATTAGATACTTCATAGCGCAATGAACATTACAGTGACAAAGGAAATATCCACAGATGAAAACTAGAAAGAAGCTTTCTTAGAAACTTCTTGGTGATGTGTGAATTCATCTCACAGAGTTACACTTATGTTTCGTGGAGCAGTCCATTAACACTGTCTTTGAGGAATCTGAGAAGGGCTTCTTTGGATCACATTGAGGCCTACGCTGATAAAGGAAATTTCATCCGTTCAAAACGTGAAAGAAGCTTTCTGAGAAACTTCTTTCTGATCTGTGAGTTCATCTCACAGAGTTACAACCTCTGCCTCAAGAAGCAGTTTGCTAACACTCTTTTCGTGGAATCTGCAAAGTGATATTTGGGAGCCTATTGGGGCCCATGGTGATAAAGGAAATATCCTCACATAATAACTAAAGAGAAGCTTTCTGAGAAACTGCATTGCCAAGTGTGAATGCAACTCACAGAGTTACACGTTTCTCTTCAGTGATCAGTTTGTTAGCACAGTTTTCTGGAAATCTGCAATTAGATACTTCATAGCGCAATGAACATTACAGTGACAAAGGAAATATCCACAGATGAAAACTAGAAAGAAGCTTTCTTAGAAACTTCTTGGTGATGTGTGAATTCATCTCACAGAGTTACACTTATGTTTCGTGGAGCAGTCCATTAACACTGTCTTTGAGGAATCTGAGAAGGGCTTCTTTGGATCACATTGAGGCCTACGCTGATAAAGGAAATTTCATCCGTTCAAAACGTGAAAGAAGCTTTCTGAGAAACTTCTTTCTGATCTGTGAGTTCATCTCACAGAGTTACAACCTCTGCCTCAAGAAGCAGTTTGCTAACACTCTTTTCGTGGAATCTGCAAAGTGATATTTGGGAGCCTATTGGGGCCCATGGTGATAAAGGAAATATCCTCACATAATAACTAAAGAGAAGCTTTCTGAGAAACTGCATTGCCAAGTGTGAATGCAACTCACAGAGTTACACGTTTCTCTTCAGTGATCAGTTTGTTAGCACAGTTTTCTGGAAATCTGCAATTAGATACTTCATAGCGCAATGAACATTACAGTGACAAAGGAAATATCCACAGATGAAAACTAGAAAGAAGCTTTCTTAGAAACTTCTTGGTGATGTGTGAATTCATCTCACAGAGTTACACTTATGTTTCGTGGAGCAGTCCATTAACACTGTCTTTGAGGAATCTGAGAAGGGCTTCTTTGGATCACATTGAGGCCTACGCTGATAAAGGAAATTTCATCCGTTCAAAACGTGAAAGAAGCTTTCTGAGAAACTTCTTTCTGATCTGTGAGTTCATCTCACAGAGTTACAACCTCTGCCTCAAGAAGCAGTTTGCTAACACTCTTTTCGTGGAATCTGCAAAGTGATATTTGGGAGCCTATTGGGGCCCATGGTGATAAAGGAAATATCCTCACATAATAACTAAAGAGAAGCTTTCTGAGAAACTGCATTGCCAAGTGTGAATGCAACTCACAGAGTTACACGTTTCTCTTCAGTGATCAGTTTGTTAGCACAGTTTTCTGGAAATCTGCAATTAGATACTTCATAGCGCAATGAACATTACAGTGACAAAGGAAATATCCACAGATGAAAACTAGAAAGAAGCTTTCTTAGAAACTTCTTGGTGATGTGTGAATTCATCTCACAGAGTTACACTTATGTTTCGTGGAGCAGTCCATTAACACTGTCTTTGAGGAATCTGAGAAGGGCTTCTTTGGATCACATTGAGGCCTACGCTGATAAAGGAAATTTCATCCGTTCAAAACGTGAAAGAAGCTTTCTGAGAAACTTCTTTCTGATCTGTGAGTTCATCTCACAGAGTTACAACCTCTGCCTCAAGAAGCAGTTTGCTAACACTCTTTTCGTGGAATCTGCAAAGTGATATTTGGGAGCCTATTGGGGCCCATGGTGATAAAGGAAATATCCTCACATAATAACTAAAGAGAAGCTTTCTGAGAAACTGCATTGCCAAGTGTGAATGCAACTCACAGAGTTACACGTTTCTCTTCAGTGATCAGTTTGTTAGCACAGTTTTCTGGAAATCTGCAATTAGATACTTCATAGCGCAATGAACATTACAGTGACAAAGGAAATATCCACAGATGAAAACTAGAAAGAAGCTTTCTTAGAAACTTCTTGGTGATGTGTGAATTCATCTCACAGAGTTACACTTATGTTTCGTGGAGCAGTCCATTAACACTGTCTTTGAGGAATCTGAGAAGGGCTTCTTTGGATCACATTGAGGCCTACGCTGATAAAGGAAATTTCATCCGTTCAAAACGTGAAAGAAGCTTTCTGAGAAACTTCTTTCTGATCTGTGAGTTCATCTCACAGAGTTACAACCTCTGCCTCAAGAAGCAGTTTGCTAACACTCTTTTCGTGGAATCTGCAAAGTGATATTTGGGAGCCTATTGGGGCCCATGGTGATAAAGGAAATATCCTCACATAATAACTAAAGAGAAGCTTTCTGAGAAACTGCATTGCCAAGTGTGAATGCAACTCACAGAGTTACACGTTTCTCTTCAGTGATCAGTTTGTTAGCACAGTTTTCTGGAAATCTGCAATTAGATACTTCATAGCGCAATGAACATTACAGTGACAAAGGAAATATCCACAGATGAAAACTAGAAAGAAGCTTTCTTAGAAACTTCTTGGTGATGTGTGAATTCATCTCACAGAGTTACACTTATGTTTCGTGGAGCAGTCCATTAACACTGTCTTTGAGGAATCTGAGAAGGGCTTCTTTGGATCACATTGAGGCCTACGCTGATAAAGGAAATTTCATCCGTTCAAAACGTGAAAGAAGCTTTCTGAGAAACTTCTTTCTGATCTGTGAGTTCATCTCACAGAGTTACAACCTCTGCCTCAAGAAGCAGTTTGCTAACACTCTTTTCGTGGAATCTGCAAAGTGATATTTGGGAGCCTATTGGGGCCCATGGTGATAAAGGAAATATCCTCACATAATAACTAAAGAGAAGCTTTCTGAGAAACTGCATTGCCAAGTGTGAATGCAACTCACAGAGTTACACGTTTCTCTTCAGTGATCAGTTTGTTAGCACAGTTTTCTGGAAATCTGCAATTAGATACTTCATAGCGCAATGAACATTACAGTGACAAAGGAAATATCCACAGATGAAAACTAGAAAGAAGCTTTCTTAGAAACTTCTTGGTGATGTGTGAATTCATCTCACAGAGTTACACTTATGTTTCGTGGAGCAGTCCATTAACACTGTCTTTGAGGAATCTGAGAAGGGCTTCTTTGGATCACATTGAGGCCTACGCTGATAAAGGAAATTTCATCCGTTCAAAACGTGAAAGAAGCTTTCTGAGAAACTTCTTTCTGATCTGTGAGTTCATCTCACAGAGTTACAACCTCTGCCTCAAGAAGCAGTTTGCTAACACTCTTTTCGTGGAATCTGCAAAGTGATATTTGGGAGCCTATTGGGGCCCATGGTGATAAAGGAAATATCCTCACATAATAACTAAAGAGAAGCTTTCTGAGAAACTGCATTGCCAAGTGTGAATGCAACTCACAGAGTTACACGTTTCTCTTCAGTGATCAGTTTGTTAGCACAGTTTTCTGGAAATCTGCAATTAGATACTTCATAGCGCAATGAACATTACAGTGACAAAGGAAATATCCACAGATGAAAACTAGAAAGAAGCTTTCTTAGAAACTTCTTGGTGATGTGTGAATTCATCTCACAGAGTTACACTTATGTTTCGTGGAGCAGTCCATTAACACTGTCTTTGAGGAATCTGAGAAGGGCTTCTTTGGATCACATTGAGGCCTACGCTGATAAAGGAAATTTCATCCGTTCAAAACGTGAAAGAAGCTTTCTGAGAAACTTCTTTCTGATCTGTGAGTTCATCTCACAGAGTTACAACCTCTGCCTCAAGAAGCAGTTTGCTAACACTCTTTTCGTGGAATCTGCAAAGTGATATTTGGGAGCCTATTGGGGCCCATGGTGATAAAGGAAATATCCTCACATAATAACTAAAGAGAAGCTTTCTGAGAAACTGCATTGCCAAGTGTGAATGCAACTCACAGAGTTACACGTTTCTCTTCAGTGATCAGTTTGTTAGCACAGTTTTCTGGAAATCTGCAATTAGATACTTCATAGCGCAATGAACATTACAGTGACAAAGGAAATATCCACAGATGAAAACTAGAAAGAAGCTTTCTTAGAAACTTCTTGGTGATGTGTGAATTCATCTCACAGAGTTACACTTATGTTTCGTGGAGCAGTCCATTAACACTGTCTTTGAGGAATCTGAGAAGGGCTTCTTTGGATCACATTGAGGCCTACGCTGATAAAGGAAATTTCATCCGTTCAAAACGTGAAAGAAGCTTTCTGAGAAACTTCTTTCTGATCTGTGAGTTCATCTCACAGAGTTACAACCTCTGCCTCAAGAAGCAGTTTGCTAACACTCTTTTCGTGGAATCTGCAAAGTGATATTTGGGAGCCTATTGGGGCCCATGGTGATAAAGGAAATATCCTCACATAATAACTAAAGAGAAGCTTTCTGAGAAACTGCATTGCCAAGTGTGAATGCAACTCACAGAGTTACACGTTTCTCTTCAGTGATCAGTTTGTTAGCACAGTTTTCTGGAAATCTGCAATTAGATACTTCATAGCGCAATGAACATTACAGTGACAAAGGAAATATCCACAGATGAAAACTAGAAAGAAGCTTTCTTAGAAACTTCTTGGTGATGTGTGAATTCATCTCACAGAGTTACACTTATGTTTCGTGGAGCAGTCCATTAACACTGTCTTTGAGGAATCTGAGAAGGGCTTCTTTGGATCACATTGAGGCCTACGCTGATAAAGGAAATTTCATCCGTTCAAAACGTGAAAGAAGCTTTCTGAGAAACTTCTTTCTGATCTGTGAGTTCATCTCACAGAGTTACAACCTCTGCCTCAAGAAGCAGTTTGCTAACACTCTTTTCGTGGAATCTGCAAAGTGATATTTGGGAGCCTATTGGGGCCCATGGTGATAAAGGAAATATCCTCACATAATAACTAAAGAGAAGCTTTCTGAGAAACTGCATTGCCAAGTGTGAATGCAACTCACAGAGTTACACGTTTCTCTTCAGTGATCAGTTTGTTAGCACAGTTTTCTGGAAATCTGCAATTAGATACTTCATAGCGCAATGAACATTACAGTGACAAAGGAAATATCCACAGATGAAAACTAGAAAGAAGCTTTCTTAGAAACTTCTTGGTGATGTGTGAATTCATCTCACAGAGTTACACTTATGTTTCGTGGAGCAGTCCATTAACACTGTCTTTGAGGAATCTGAGAAGGGCTTCTTTGGATCACATTGAGGCCTACGCTGATAAAGGAAATTTCATCCGTTCAAAACGTGAAAGAAGCTTTCTGAGAAACTTCTTTCTGATCTGTGAGTTCATCTCACAGAGTTACAACCTCTGCCTCAAGAAGCAGTTTGCTAACACTCTTTTCGTGGAATCTGCAAAGTGATATTTGGGAGCCTATTGGGGCCCATGGTGATAAAGGAAATATCCTCACATAATAACTAAAGAGAAGCTTTCTGAGAAACTGCATTGCCAAGTGTGAATGCAACTCACAGAGTTACACGTTTCTCTTCAGTGATCAGTTTGTTAGCACAGTTTTCTGGAAATCTGCAATTAGATACTTCATAGCGCAATGAACATTACAGTGACAAAGGAAATATCCACAGATGAAAACTAGAAAGAAGCTTTCTTAGAAACTTCTTGGTGATGTGTGAATTCATCTCACAGAGTTACACTTATGTTTCGTGGAGCAGTCCATTAACACTGTCTTTGAGGAATCTGAGAAGGGCTTCTTTGGATCACATTGAGGCCTACGCTGATAAAGGAAATTTCATCCGTTCAAAACGTGAAAGAAGCTTTCTGAGAAACTTCTTTCTGATCTGTGAGTTCATCTCACAGAGTTACAACCTCTGCCTCAAGAAGCAGTTTGCTAACACTCTTTTCGTGGAATCTGCAAAGTGATATTTGGGAGCCTATTGGGGCCCATGGTGATAAAGGAAATATCCTCACATAATAACTAAAGAGAAGCTTTCTGAGAAACTGCATTGCCAAGTGTGAATGCAACTCACAGAGTTACACGTTTCTCTTCAGTGATCAGTTTGTTAGCACAGTTTTCTGGAAATCTGCAATTAGATACTTCATAGCGCAATGAACATTACAGTGACAAAGGAAATATCCACAGATGAAAACTAGAAAGAAGCTTTCTTAGAAACTTCTT
This sequence comes from Rhinopithecus roxellana, assembly GCF_007565055.1. Taxonomy (NCBI): domain Eukaryota; kingdom Metazoa; phylum Chordata; class Mammalia; order Primates; family Cercopithecidae; genus Rhinopithecus; species Rhinopithecus roxellana. The sequence continues at coordinate 41,479 of NW_022141601.1, forward strand.
GGTGATGTGTGAATTCATCTCACAGAGTTACACTTATGTTTCGTGGAGCAGTCCATTAACACTGTCTTTGAGGAATCTGAGAAGGGCTTCTTTGGATCACATTGAGGCCTACGCTGATAAAGGAAATTTCATCCGTTCAAAACGTGAAAGAAGCTTTCTGAGAAACTTCTTTCTGATCTGTGAGTTCATCTCACAGAGTTACAACCTCTGCCTCAAGAAGCAGTTTGCTAACACTCTTTTCGTGGAATCTGCAAAGTGATATTTGGGAGCCTATTGGGGCCCATGGTGATAAAGGAAATATCCTCACATAATAACTAAAGAGAAGCTTTCTGAGAAACTGCATTGCCAAGTGTGAATGCAACTCACAGAGTTACACGTTTCTCTTCAGTGATCAGTTTGTTAGCACAGTTTTCTGGAAATCTGCAATTAGATACTTCATAGCGCAATGAACATTACAGTGACAAAGGAAATATCCACAGATGAAAACTAGAAAGAAGCTTTCTTAGAAACTTCTTGGTGATGTGTGAATTCATCTCACAGAGTTACACTTATGTTTCGTGGAGCAGTCCATTAACACTGTCTTTGAGGAATCTGAGAAGGGCTTCTTTGGATCACATTGAGGCCTACGCTGATAAAGGAAATTTCATCCGTTCAAAACGTGAAAGAAGCTTTCTGAGAAACTTCTTTCTGATCTGTGAGTTCATCTCACAGAGTTACAACCTCTGCCTCAAGAAGCAGTTTGCTAACACTCTTTTCGTGGAATCTGCAAAGTGATATTTGGGAGCCTATTGGGGCCCATGGTGATAAAGGAAATATCCTCACATAATAACTAAAGAGAAGCTTTCTGAGAAACTGCATTGCCAAGTGTGAATGCAACTCACAGAGTTACACGTTTCTCTTCAGTGATCAGTTTGTTAGCACAGTTTTCTGGAAATCTGCAATTAGATACTTCATAGCGCAATGAACATTACAGTGACAAAGGAAATATCCACAGATGAAAACTAGAAAGAAGCTTTCTTAGAAACTTCTTGGTGATGTGTGAATTCATCTCACAGAGTTACACTTATGTTTCGTGGAGCAGTCCATTAACACTGTCTTTGAGGAATCTGAGAAGGGCTTCTTTGGATCACATTGAGGCCTACGCTGATAAAGGAAATTTCATCCGTTCAAAACGTGAAAGAAGCTTTCTGAGAAACTTCTTTCTGATCTGTGAGTTCATCTCACAGAGTTACAACCTCTGCCTCAAGAAGCAGTTTGCTAACACTCTTTTCGTGGAATCTGCAAAGTGATATTTGGGAGCCTATTGGGGCCCATGGTGATAAAGGAAATATCCTCACATAATAACTAAAGAGAAGCTTTCTGAGAAACTGCATTGCCAAGTGTGAATGCAACTCACAGAGTTACACGTTTCTCTTCAGTGATCAGTTTGTTAGCACAGTTTTCTGGAAATCTGCAATTAGATACTTCATAGCGCAATGAACATTACAGTGACAAAGGAAATATCCACAGATGAAAACTAGAAAGAAGCTTTCTTAGAAACTTCTTGGTGATGTGTGAATTCATCTCACAGAGTTACACTTATGTTTCGTGGAGCAGTCCATTAACACTGTCTTTGAGGAATCTGAGAAGGGCTTCTTTGGATCACATTGAGGCCTACGCTGATAAAGGAAATTTCATCCGTTCAAAACGTGAAAGAAGCTTTCTGAGAAACTTCTTTCTGATCTGTGAGTTCATCTCACAGAGTTACAACCTCTGCCTCAAGAAGCAGTTTGCTAACACTCTTTTCGTGGAATCTGCAAAGTGATATTTGGGAGCCTATTGGGGCCCATGGTGATAAAGGAAATATCCTCACATAATAACTAAAGAGAAGCTTTCTGAGAAACTGCATTGCCAAGTGTGAATGCAACTCACAGAGTTACACGTTTCTCTTCAGTGATCAGTTTGTTAGCACAGTTTTCTGGAAATCTGCAATTAGATACTTCATAGCGCAATGAACATTACAGTGACAAAGGAAATATCCACAGATGAAAACTAGAAAGAAGCTTTCTTAGAAACTTCTTGGTGATGTGTGAATTCATCTCACAGAGTTACACTTATGTTTCGTGGAGCAGTCCATTAACACTGTCTTTGAGGAATCTGAGAAGGGCTTCTTTGGATCACATTGAGGCCTACGCTGATAAAGGAAATTTCATCCGTTCAAAACGTGAAAGAAGCTTTCTGAGAAACTTCTTTCTGATCTGTGAGTTCATCTCACAGAGTTACAACCTCTGCCTCAAGAAGCAGTTTGCTAACACTCTTTTCGTGGAATCTGCAAAGTGATATTTGGGAGCCTATTGGGGCCCATGGTGATAAAGGAAATATCCTCACATAATAACTAAAGAGAAGCTTTCTGAGAAACTGCATTGCCAAGTGTGAATGCAACTCACAGAGTTACACGTTTCTCTTCAGTGATCAGTTTGTTAGCACAGTTTTCTGGAAATCTGCAATTAGATACTTCATAGCGCAATGAACATTACAGTGACAAAGGAAATATCCACAGATGAAAACTAGAAAGAAGCTTTCTTAGAAACTTCTTGGTGATGTGTGAATTCATCTCACAGAGTTACACTTATGTTTCGTGGAGCAGTCCATTAACACTGTCTTTGAGGAATCTGAGAAGGGCTTCTTTGGATCACATTGAGGCCTACGCTGATAAAGGAAATTTCATCCGTTCAAAACGTGAAAGAAGCTTTCTGAGAAACTTCTTTCTGATCTGTGAGTTCATCTCACAGAGTTACAACCTCTGCCTCAAGAAGCAGTTTGCTAACACTCTTTTCGTGGAATCTGCAAAGTGATATTTGGGAGCCTATTGGGGCCCATGGTGATAAAGGAAATATCCTCACATAATAACTAAAGAGAAGCTTTCTGAGAAACTGCATTGCCAAGTGTGAATGCAACTCACAGAGTTACACGTTTCTCTTCAGTGATCAGTTTGTTAGCACAGTTTTCTGGAAATCTGCAATTAGATACTTCATAGCGCAATGAACATTACAGTGACAAAGGAAATATCCACAGATGAAAACTAGAAAGAAGCTTTCTTAGAAACTTCTTGGTGATGTGTGAATTCATCTCACAGAGTTACACTTATGTTTCGTGGAGCAGTCCATTAACACTGTCTTTGAGGAATCTGAGAAGGGCTTCTTTGGATCACATTGAGGCCTACGCTGATAAAGGAAATTTCATCCGTTCAAAACGTGAAAGAAGCTTTCTGAGAAACTTCTTTCTGATCTGTGAGTTCATCTCACAGAGTTACAACCTCTGCCTCAAGAAGCAGTTTGCTAACACTCTTTTCGTGGAATCTGCAAAGTGATATTTGGGAGCCTATTGGGGCCCATGGTGATAAAGGAAATATCCTCACATAATAACTAAAGAGAAGCTTTCTGAGAAACTGCATTGCCAAGTGTGAATGCAACTCACAGAGTTACACGTTTCTCTTCAGTGATCAGTTTGTTAGCACAGTTTTCTGGAAATCTGCAATTAGATACTTCATAGCGCAATGAACATTACAGTGACAAAGGAAATATCCACAGATGAAAACTAGAAAGAAGCTTTCTTAGAAACTTCTTGGTGATGTGTGAATTCATCTCACAGAGTTACACTTATGTTTCGTGGAGCAGTCCATTAACACTGTCTTTGAGGAATCTGAGAAGGGCTTCTTTGGATCACATTGAGGCCTACGCTGATAAAGGAAATTTCATCCGTTCAAAACGTGAAAGAAGCTTTCTGAGAAACTTCTTTCTGATCTGTGAGTTCATCTCACAGAGTTACAACCTCTGCCTCAAGAAGCAGTTTGCTAACACTCTTTTCGTGGAATCTGCAAAGTGATATTTGGGAGCCTATTGGGGCCCATGGTGATAAAGGAAATATCCTCACATAATAACTAAAGAGAAGCTTTCTGAGAAACTGCATTGCCAAGTGTGAATGCAACTCACAGAGTTACACGTTTCTCTTCAGTGATCAGTTTGTTAGCACAGTTTTCTGGAAATCTGCAATTAGATACTTCATAGCGCAATGAACATTACAGTGACAAAGGAAATATCCACAGATGAAAACTAGAAAGAAGCTTTCTTAGAAACTTCTTGGTGATGTGTGAATTCATCTCACAGAGTTACACTTATGTTTCGTGGAGCAGTCCATTAACACTGTCTTTGAGGAATCTGAGAAGGGCTTCTTTGGATCACATTGAGGCCTACGCTGATAAAGGAAATTTCATCCGTTCAAAACGTGAAAGAAGCTTTCTGAGAAACTTCTTTCTGATCTGTGAGTTCATCTCACAGAGTTACAACCTCTGCCTCAAGAAGCAGTTTGCTAACACTCTTTTCGTGGAATCTGCAAAGTGATATTTGGGAGCCTATTGGGGCCCATGGTGATAAAGGAAATATCCTCACATAATAACTAAAGAGAAGCTTTCTGAGAAACTGCATTGCCAAGTGTGAATGCAACTCACAGAGTTACACGTTTCTCTTCAGTGATCAGTTTGTTAGCACAGTTTTCTGGAAATCTGCAATTAGATACTTCATAGCGCAATGAACATTACAGTGACAAAGGAAATATCCACAGATGAAAACTAGAAAGAAGCTTTCTTAGAAACTTCTTGGTGATGTGTGAATTCATCTCACAGAGTTACACTTATGTTTCGTGGAGCAGTCCATTAACACTGTCTTTGAGGAATCTGAGAAGGGCTTCTTTGGATCACATTGAGGCCTACGCTGATAAAGGAAATTTCATCCGTTCAAAACGTGAAAGAAGCTTTCTGAGAAACTTCTTTCTGATCTGTGAGTTCATCTCACAGAGTTACAACCTCTGCCTCAAGAAGCAGTTTGCTAACACTCTTTTCGTGGAATCTGCAAAGTGATATTTGGGAGCCTATTGGGGCCCATGGTGATAAAGGAAATATCCTCACATAATAACTAAAGAGAAGCTTTCTGAGAAACTGCATTGCCAAGTGTGAATGCAACTCACAGAGTTACACGTTTCTCTTCAGTGATCAGTTTGTTAGCACAGTTTTCTGGAAATCTGCAATTAGATACTTCATAGCGCAATGAACATTACAGTGACAAAGGAAATATCCACAGATGAAAACTAGAAAGAAGCTTTCTTAGAAACTTCTTGGTGATGTGTGAATTCATCTCACAGAGTTACACTTATGTTTCGTGGAGCAGTCCATTAACACTGTCTTTGAGGAATCTGAGAAGGGCTTCTTTGGATCACATTGAGGCCTACGCTGATAAAGGAAATTTCATCCGTTCAAAACGTGAAAGAAGCTTTCTGAGAAACTTCTTTCTGATCTGTGAGTTCATCTCACAGAGTTACAACCTCTGCCTCAAGAAGCAGTTTGCTAACACTCTTTTCGTGGAATCTGCAAAGTGATATTTGGGAGCCTATTGGGGCCCATGGTGATAAAGGAAATATCCTCACATAATAACTAAAGAGAAGCTTTCTGAGAAACTGCATTGCCAAGTGTGAATGCAACTCACAGAGTTACACGTTTCTCTTCAGTGATCAGTTTGTTAGCACAGTTTTCTGGAAATCTGCAATTAGATACTTCATAGCGCAATGAACATTACAGTGACAAAGGAAATATCCACAGATGAAAACTAGAAAGAAGCTTTCTTAGAAACTTCTTGGTGATGTGTGAATTCATCTCACAGAGTTACACTTATGTTTCGTGGAGCAGTCCATTAACACTGTCTTTGAGGAATCTGAGAAGGGCTTCTTTGGATCACATTGAGGCCTACGCTGATAAAGGAAATTTCATCCGTTCAAAACGTGAAAGAAGCTTTCTGAGAAACTTCTTTCTGATCTGTGAGTTCATCTCACAGAGTTACAACCTCTGCCTCAAGAAGCAGTTTGCTAACACTCTTTTCGTGGAATCTGCAAAGTGATATTTGGGAGCCTATTGGGGCCCATGGTGATAAAGGAAATATCCTCACATAATAACTAAAGAGAAGCTTTCTGAGAAACTGCATTGCCAAGTGTGAATGCAACTCACAGAGTTACACGTTTCTCTTCAGTGATCAGTTTGTTAGCACAGTTTTCTGGAAATCTGCAATTAGATACTTCATAGCGCAATGAACATTACAGTGACAAAGGAAATATCCACAGATGAAAACTAGAAAGAAGCTTTCTTAGAAACTTCTTGGTGATGTGTGAATTCATCTCACAGAGTTACACTTATGTTTCGTGGAGCAGTCCATTAACACTGTCTTTGAGGAATCTGAGAAGGGCTTCTTTGGATCACATTGAGGCCTACGCTGATAAAGGAAATTTCATCCGTTCAAAACGTGAAAGAAGCTTTCTGAGAAACTTCTTTCTGATCTGTGAGTTCATCTCACAGAGTTACAACCTCTGCCTCAAGAAGCAGTTTGCTAACACTCTTTTCGTGGAATCTGCAAAGTGATATTTGGGAGCCTATTGGGGCCCATGGTGATAAAGGAAATATCCTCACATAATAACTAAAGAGAAGCTTTCTGAGAAACTGCATTGCCAAGTGTGAATGCAACTCACAGAGTTACACGTTTCTCTTCAGTGATCAGTTTGTTAGCACAGTTTTCTGGAAATCTGCAATTAGATACTTCATAGCGCAATGAACATTACAGTGACAAAGGAAATATCCACAGATGAAAACTAGAAAGAAGCTTTCTTAGAAACTTCTTGGTGATGTGTGAATTCATCTCACAGAGTTACACTTATGTTTCGTGGAGCAGTCCATTAACACTGTCTTTGAGGAATCTGAGAAGGGCTTCTTTGGATCACATTGAGGCCTACGCTGATAAAGGAAATTTCATCCGTTCAAAACGTGAAAGAAGCTTTCTGAGAAACTTCTTTCTGATCTGTGAGTTCATCTCACAGAGTTACAACCTCTGCCTCAAGAAGCAGTTTGCTAACACTCTTTTCGTGGAATCTGCAAAGTGATATTTGGGAGCCTATTGGGGCCCATGGTGATAAAGGAAATATCCTCACATAATAACTAAAGAGAAGCTTTCTGAGAAACTGCATTGCCAAGTGTGAATGCAACTCACAGAGTTACACGTTTCTCTTCAGTGATCAGTTTGTTAGCACAGTTTTCTGGAAATCTGCAATTAGATACTTCATAGCGCAATGAACATTACAGTGACAAAGGAAATATCCACAGATGAAAACTAGAAAGAAGCTTTCTTAGAAACTTCTTGGTGATGTGTGAATTCATCTCACAGAGTTACACTTATGTTTCGTGGAGCAGTCCATTAACACTGTCTTTGAGGAATCTGAGAAGGGCTTCTTTGGATCACATTGAGGCCTACGCTGATAAAGGAAATTTCATCCGTTCAAAACGTGAAAGAAGCTTTCTGAGAAACTTCTTTCTGATCTGTGAGTTCATCTCACAGAGTTACAACCTCTGCCTCAAGAAGCAGTTTGCTAACACTCTTTTCGTGGAATCTGCAAAGTGATATTTGGGAGCCTATTGGGGCCCATGGTGATAAAGGAAATATCCTCACATAATAACTAAAGAGAAGCTTTCTGAGAAACTGCATTGCCAAGTGTGAATGCAACTCACAGAGTTACACGTTTCTCTTCAGTGATCAGTTTGTTAGCACAGTTTTCTGGAAATCTGCAATTAGATACTTCATAGCGCAATGAACATTACAGTGACAAAGGAAATATCCACAGATGAAAACTAGAAAGAAGCTTTCTTAGAAACTTCTTGGTGATGTGTGAATTCATCTCACAGAGTTACACTTATGTTTCGTGGAGCAGTCCATTAACACTGTCTTTGAGGAATCTGAGAAGGGCTTCTTTGGATCACATTGAGGCCTACGCTGATAAAGGAAATTTCATCCGTTCAAAACGTGAAAGAAGCTTTCTGAGAAACTTCTTTCTGATCTGTGAGTTCATCTCACAGAGTTACAACCTCTGCCTCAAGAAGCAGTTTGCTAACACTCTTTTCGTGGAATCTGCAAAGTGATATTTGGGAGCCTATTGGGGCCCATGGTGATAAAGGAAATATCCTCACATAATAACTAAAGAGAAGCTTTCTGAGAAACTGCATTGCCAAGTGTGAATGCAACTCACAGAGTTACACGTTTCTCTTCAGTGATCAGTTTGTTAGCACAGTTTTCTGGAAATCTGCAATTAGATACTTCATAGCGCAATGAACATTACAGTGACAAAGGAAATATCCACAGATGAAAACTAGAAAGAAGCTTTCTTAGAAACTTCTTGGTGATGTGTGAATTCATCTCACAGAGTTACACTTATGTTTCGTGGAGCAGTCCATTAACACTGTCTTTGAGGAATCTGAGAAGGGCTTCTTTGGATCACATTGAGGCCTACGCTGATAAAGGAAATTTCATCCGTTCAAAACGTGAAAGAAGCTTTCTGAGAAACTTCTTTCTGATCTGTGAGTTCATCTCACAGAGTTACAACCTCTGCCTCAAGAAGCAGTTTGCTAACACTCTTTTCGTGGAATCTGCAAAGTGATATTTGGGAGCCTATTGGGGCCCATGGTGATAAAGGAAATATCCTCACATAATAACTAAAGAGAAGCTTTCTGAGAAACTGCATTGCCAAGTGTGAATGCAACTCACAGAGTTACACGTTTCTCTTCAGTGATCAGTTTGTTAGCACAGTTTTCTGGAAATCTGCAATTAGATACTTCATAGCGCAATGAACATTACAGTGACAAAGGAAATATCCACAGATGAAAACTAGAAAGAAGCTTTCTTAGAAACTTCTTGGTGATGTGTGAATTCATCTCACAGAGTTACACTTATGTTTCGTGGAGCAGTCCATTAACACTGTCTTTGAGGAATCTGAGAAGGGCTTCTTTGGATCACATTGAGGCCTACGCTGATAAAGGAAATTTCATCCGTTCAAAACGTGAAAGAAGCTTTCTGAGAAACTTCTTTCTGATCTGTGAGTTCATCTCACAGAGTTACAACCTCTGCCTCAAGAAGCAGTTTGCTAACACTCTTTTCGTGGAATCTGCAAAGTGATATTTGGGAGCCTATTGGGGCCCATGGTGATAAAGGAAATATCCTCACATAATAACTAAAGAGAAGCTTTCTGAGAAACTGCATTGCCAAGTGTGAATGCAACTCACAGAGTTACACGTTTCTCTTCAGTGATCAGTTTGTTAGCACAGTTTTCTGGAAATCTGCAATTAGATACTTCATAGCGCAATGAACATTACAGTGACAAAGGAAATATCCACAGATGAAAACTAGAAAGAAGCTTTCTTAGAAACTTCTTGGTGATGTGTGAATTCATCTCACAGAGTTACACTTATGTTTCGTGGAGCAGTCCATTAACACTGTCTTTGAGGAATCTGAGAAGGGCTTCTTTGGATCACATTGAGGCCTACGCTGATAAAGGAAATTTCATCCGTTCAAAACGTGAAAGAAGCTTTCTGAGAAACTTCTTTCTGATCTGTGAGTTCATCTCACAGAGTTACAACCTCTGCCTCAAGAAGCAGTTTGCTAACACTCTTTTCGTGGAATCTGCAAAGTGATATTTGGGAGCCTATTGGGGCCCATGGTGATAAAGGAAATATCCTCACATAATAACTAAAGAGAAGCTTTCTGAGAAACTGCATTGCCAAGTGTGAATGCAACTCACAGAGTTACACGTTTCTCTTCAGTGATCAGTTTGTTAGCACAGTTTTCTGGAAATCTGCAATTAGATACTTCATAGCGCAATGAACATTACAGTGACAAAGGAAATATCCACAGATGAAAACTAGAAAGAAGCTTTCTTAGAAACTTCTTGGTGATGTGTGAATTCATCTCACAGAGTTACACTTATGTTTCGTGGAGCAGTCCATTAACACTGTCTTTGAGGAATCTGAGAAGGGCTTCTTTGGATCACATTGAGGCCTACGCTGATAAAGGAAATTTCATCCGTTCAAAACGTGAAAGAAGCTTTCTGAGAAACTTCTTTCTGATCTGTGAGTTCATCTCACAGAGTTACAACCTCTGCCTCAAGAAGCAGTTTGCTAACACTCTTTTCGTGGAATCTGCAAAGTGATATTTGGGAGCCTATTGGGGCCCATGGTGATAAAGGAAATATCCTCACATAATAACTAAAGAGAAGCTTTCTGAGAAACTGCATTGCCAAGTGTGAATGCAACTCACAGAGTTACACGTTTCTCTTCAGTGATCAGTTTGTTAGCACAGTTTTCTGGAAATCTGCAATTAGATACTTCATAGCGCAATGAACATTACAGTGACAAAGGAAATATCCACAGATGAAAACTAGAAAGAAGCTTTCTTAGAAACTTCTTGGTGATGTGTGAATTCATCTCACAGAGTTACACTTATGTTTCGTGGAGCAGTCCATTAACACTGTCTTTGAGGAATCTGAGAAGGGCTTCTTTGGATCACATTGAGGCCTACGCTGATAAAGGAAATTTCATCCGTTCAAAACGTGAAAGAAGCTTTCTGAGAAACTTCTTTCTGATCTGTGAGTTCATCTCACAGAGTTACAACCTCTGCCTCAAGAAGCAGTTTGCTAACACTCTTTTCGTGGAATCTGCAAAGTGATATTTGGGAGCCTATTGGGGCCCATGGTGATAAAGGAAATATCCTCACATAATAACTAAAGAGAAGCTTTCTGAGAAACTGCATTGCCAAGTGTGAATGCAACTCACAGAGTTACACGTTTCTCTTCAGTGATCAGTTTGTTAGCACAGTTTTCTGGAAATCTGCAATTAGATACTTCATAGCGCAATGAACATTACAGTGACAAAGGAAATATCCACAGATGAAAACTAGAAAGAAGCTTTCTTAGAAACTTCTTGGTGATGTGTGAATTCATCTCACAGAGTTACACTTATGTTTCGTGGAGCAGTCCATTAACACTGTCTTTGAGGAATCTGAGAAGGGCTTCTTTGGATCACATTGAGGCCTACGCTGATAAAGGAAATTTCATCCGTTCAAAACGTGAAAGAAGCTTTCTGAGAAACTTCTTTCTGATCTGTGAGTTCATCTCACAGAGTTACAACCTCTGCCTCAAGAAGCAGTTTGCTAACACTCTTTTCGTGGAATCTGCAAAGTGATATTTGGGAGCCTATTGGGGCCCATGGTGATAAAGGAAATATCCTCACATAATAACTAAAGAGAAGCTTTCTGAGAAACTGCATTGCCAAGTGTGAATGCAACTCACAGAGTTACACGTTTCTCTTCAGTGATCAGTTTGTTAGCACAGTTTTCTGGAAATCTGCAATTAGATACTTCATAGCGCAATGAACATTACAGTGACAAAGGAAATATCCACAGATGAAAACTAGAAAGAAGCTTTCTTAGAAACTTCTTGGTGATGTGTGAATTCATCTCACAGAGTTACACTTATGTTTCGTGGAGCAGTCCATTAACACTGTCTTTGAGGAATCTGAGAAGGGCTTCTTTGGATCACATTGAGGCCTACGCTGATAAAGGAAATTTCATCCGTTCAAAACGTGAAAGAAGCTTTCTGAGAAACTTCTTTCTGATCTGTGAGTTCATCTCACAGAGTTACAACCTCTGCCTCAAGAAGCAGTTTGCTAACACTCTTTTCGTGGAATCTGCAAAGTGATATTTGGGAGCCTATTGGGGCCCATGGTGATAAAGGAAATATCCTCACATAATAACTAAAGAGAAGCTTTCTGAGAAACTGCATTGCCAAGTGTGAATGCAACTCACAGAGTTACACGTTTCTCTTCAGTGATCAGTTTGTTAGCACAGTTTTCTGGAAATCTGCAATTAGATACTTCATAGCGCAATGAACATTACAGTGACAAAGGAAATATCCACAGATGAAAACTAGAAAGAAGCTTTCTTAGAAACTTCTTGGTGATGTGTGAATTCATCTCACAGAGTTACACTTATGTTTCGTGGAGCAGTCCATTAACACTGTCTTTGAGGAATCTGAGAAGGGCTTCTTTGGATCACATTGAGGCCTACGCTGATAAAGGAAATTTCATCCGTTCAAAACGTGAAAGAAGCTTTCTGAGAAACTTCTTTCTGATCTGTGAGTTCATCTCACAGAGTTACAACCTCTGCCTCAAGAAGCAGTTTGCTAACACTCTTTTCGTGGAATCTGCAAAGTGATATTTGGGAGCCTATTGGGGCCCATGGTGATAAAGGAAATATCCTCACATAATAACTAAAGAGAAGCTTTCTGAGAAACTGCATTGCCAAGTGTGAATGCAACTCACAGAGTTACACGTTTCTCTTCAGTGATCAGTTTGTTAGCACAGTTTTCTGGAAATCTGCAATTAGATACTTCATAGCGCAATGAACATTACAGTGACAAAGGAAATATCCACAGATGAAAACTAGAAAGAAGCTTTCTTAGAAACTTCTTGGTGATGTGTGAATTCATCTCACAGAGTTACACTTATGTTTCGTGGAGCAGTCCATTAACACTGTCTTTGAGGAATCTGAGAAGGGCTTCTTTGGATCACATTGAGGCCTACGCTGATAAAGGAAATTTCATCCGTTCAAAACGTGAAAGAAGCTTTCTGAGAAACTTCTTTCTGATCTGTGAGTTCATCTCACAGAGTTACAACCTCTGCCTCAAGAAGCAGTTTGCTAACACTCTTTTCGTGGAATCTGCAAAGTGATATTTGGGAGCCTATTGGGGCCCATGGTGATAAAGGAAATATCCTCACATAATAACTAAAGAGAAGCTTTCTGAGAAACTGCATTGCCAAGTGTGAATGCAACTCACAGAGTTACACGTTTCTCTTCAGTGATCAGTTTGTTAGCACAGTTTTCTGGAAATCTGCAATTAGATACTTCATAGCGCAATGAACATTACAGTGACAAAGGAAATATCCACAGATGAAAACTAGAAAGAAGCTTTCTTAGAAACTTCTTGGTGATGTGTGAATTCATCTCACAGAGTTACACTTATGTTTCGTGGAGCAGTCCATTAACACTGTCTTTGAGGAATCTGAGAAGGGCTTCTTTGGATCACATTGAGGCCTACGCTGATAAAGGAAATTTCATCCGTTCAAAACGTGAAAGAAGCTTTCTGAGAAACTTCTTTCTGATCTGTGAGTTCATCTCACAGAGTTACAACCTCTGCCTCAAGAAGCAGTTTGCTAACACTCTTTTCGTGGAATCTGCAAAGTGATATTTGGGAGCCTATTGGGGCCCATGGTGATAAAGGAAATATCCTCACATAATAACTAAAGAGAAGCTTTCTGAGAAACTGCATTGCCAAGTGTGAATGCAACTCACAGAGTTACACGTTTCTCTTCAGTGATCAGTTTGTTAGCACAGTTTTCTGGAAATCTGCAATTAGATACTTCATAGCGCAATGAACATTACAGTGACAAAGGAAATATCCACAGATGAAAACTAGAAAGAAGCTTTCTTAGAAACTTCTTGGTGATGTGTGAATTCATCTCACAGAGTTACACTTATGTTTCGTGGAGCAGTCCATTAACACTGTCTTTGAGGAATCTGAGAAGGGCTTCTTTGGATCACATTGAGGCCTACGCTGATAAAGGAAATTTCATCCGTTCAAAACGTGAAAGAAGCTTTCTGAGAAACTTCTTTCTGATCTGTGAGTTCATCTCACAGAGTTACAACCTCTGCCTCAAGAAGCAGTTTGCTAACACTCTTTTCGTGGAATCTGCAAAGTGATATTTGGGAGCCTATTGGGGCCCATGGTGATAAAGGAAATATCCTCACATAATAACTAAAGAGAAGCTTTCTGAGAAACTGCATTGCCAAGTGTGAATGCAACTCACAGAGTTACACGTTTCTCTTCAGTGATCAGTTTGTTAGCACAGTTTTCTGGAAATCTGCAATTAGATACTTCATAGCGCAATGAACATTACAGTGACAAAGGAAATATCCACAGATGAAAACTAGAAAGAAGCTTTCTTAGAAACTTCTTGGTGATGTGTGAATTCATCTCACAGAGTTACACTTATGTTTCGTGGAGCAGTCCATTAACACTGTCTTTGAGGAATCTGAGAAGGGCTTCTTTGGATCACATTGAGGCCTACGCTGATAAAGGAAATTTCATCCGTTCAAAACGTGAAAGAAGCTTTCTGAGAAACTTCTTTCTGATCTGTGAGTTCATCTCACAGAGTTACAACCTCTGCCTCAAGAAGCAGTTTGCTAACACTCTTTTCGTGGAATCTGCAAAGTGATATTTGGGAGCCTATTGGGGCCCATGGTGATAAAGGAAATATCCTCACATAATAACTAAAGAGAAGCTTTCTGAGAAACTGCATTGCCAAGTGTGAATGCAACTCACAGAGTTACACGTTTCTCTTCAGTGATCAGTTTGTTAGCACAGTTTTCTGGAAATCTGCAATTAGATACTTCATAGCGCAATGAACATTACAGTGACAAAGGAAATATCCACAGATGAAAACTAGAAAGAAGCTTTCTTAGAAACTTCTTGGTGATGTGTGAATTCATCTCACAGAGTTACACTTATGTTTCGTGGAGCAGTCCATTAACACTGTCTTTGAGGAATCTGAGAAGGGCTTCTTTGGATCACATTGAGGCCTACGCTGATAAAGGAAATTTCATCCGTTCAAAACGTGAAAGAAGCTTTCTGAGAAACTTCTTTCTGATCTGTGAGTTCATCTCACAGAGTTACAACCTCTGCCTCAAGAAGCAGTTTGCTAACACTCTTTTCGTGGAATCTGCAAAGTGATATTTGGGAGCCTATTGGGGCCCATGGTGATAAAGGAAATATCCTCACATAATAACTAAAGAGAAGCTTTCTGAGAAACTGCATTGCCAAGTGTGAATGCAACTCACAGAGTTACACGTTTCTCTTCAGTGATCAGTTTGTTAGCACAGTTTTCTGGAAATCTGCAATTAGATACTTCATAGCGCAATGAACATTACAGTGACAAAGGAAATATCCACAGATGAAAACTAGAAAGAAGCTTTCTTAGAAACTTCTTGGTGATGTGTGAATTCATCTCACAGAGTTACACTTATGTTTCGTGGAGCAGTCCATTAACACTGTCTTTGAGGAATCTGAGAAGGGCTTCTTTGGATCACATTGAGGCCTACGCTGATAAAGGAAATTTCATCCGTTCAAAACGTGAAAGGAGCTTTCTGCGAAACTACTTTCTGATCTTTGAGTTCATCTCACAGAATTATAACTTACACTTCAGGAAGCAGTTTGCTAACACTCTTTTCGTGGAATCTGGAAAGTGATATTTGGGAGCCCATAGGCGCCCATCATGAAAAAGGAAATCTCCTCACTTGATAAGTAGAGAGAAGCTTTCTGAGAGATTGCTTTCTGATGTGTGAATTCATCACACAGAGTTCCACCCTTCCCTTCTTGGAACAGTTTGCTAACACTGTTGTCGTGGATTCTGCCAAGGTATATTTGGGAGCTCATTGAGGGATATGGTGAGAAAGGAAATATCCTCAGATCAAAACTGGAAAGAAGCCTACTGAGAAACTGCATTGACATGTGTGAATGGAACTCACAGAGTTACACGTCTCTCTTCAGTGATCAGTTCGCTAACTAAGTTTTCTGGAAATCTGCAATGGGATATCTCTTAGCGCAAAGAAGCTTATGGTGACAAAGGAAACATCCACAGATGAAAACTAGAAAGAACCTTTCTTAGAAACTTCATGGTGATGTGTGAATTCAACTCACAGAGTTTCACTTATGTTTCGTGGAGCAGGTCATTAACACTGTCTTTGAGGAACCTGAGAAGGGCTTCCTTGGATCGCATTGA
>NW_022141602.1:0-24996 GCF_007565055.1 Rhinopithecus roxellana
GCTGTCTAAAAACACTTTAGTGGAATTGGAAAGTGATATTTGGAGACCATAGGGGCCCATGGTGAAAAAGGAAATTCCTCACATGAACTCAGAAAGAAGCTTTCTGAGAGATGCTTTCTGATGTGTGTACTTCATCACACAGAGTTCCACCCTTCCCTTCTTGGACAGTTTCTAAACACTGTTGTCGTGGATCTGAAAGGTATATTTTGGAGCTCATTGAGGGCTATGTGAAAAGGAAATATCCTCAGATCAAACAGGAAGAAGCTTCTGAGAAACTGCATTGCCATAGTGAATGCAACTCACAGAGTTACACGTTTCTCTTCAGTGATCAGTTTCTAACTAAGTTTTCTGGAAATCTGCAATGGATCTCTTGCGCATGACTTAGGTGACAAAGGAATAACCCAGATGAAAACTAGAAAGAAGTTCTTAGAAACTTTGGTGATGTGTGAATTCATCTCACAGAGTTTACACTTTGTTTCGTGGAGCGTCCATTAACACTGTCTTTGGGAACCTGAGAAGGCTTCCTTGGATCGCATGAGGCCTATGATAAAGGAAATTTCATCCTTCAAAACGTGAAAGAAGTTTCTGAGAAACTTCTTTCTGATCTGTGAGTTCATCTCACAGACTTATACTTAGACTTCAGGAAGCAGTTTGCTAACACTCTTTTCGTGGAATCGGAAAGTGATATTGGGAGCCCACAGGGCCCTGGTGAAAAGAAATATCCTCACATAATAACTAGAGAGAAGCTTCTCGAGAGATTGCTTTCTGATGTGTGACTTCAGCACACAGAATTCCACTTCCCTTCTGGAACAGTTTCTAACACTGTGTCGTGGATTCTGCAAAGGTATATTTAGCTCATTGAGGGCTATGGTGAAAAAGGAAATATCCTCACATAATAACTAAAGAGAAGCCTTCTGAGAAACTGCATTGCATGAGTGAATGCAACTCACAGAGTTACACGTTTTCTTTAGTGATCAGTTTGCTAACTAAGTTTTCTGGAATCTGCAATGGGATACTCTAGCGCAATGAAGCTATGCGTGACAAAGAAGTTCCTCAGATGAAAACTAGAAAGAAACTTTCTTAGAAACTTCTGGTGATGTGTGAATTCATCTCACAGAGTTACACTTATGTTTCGTGGAGCAGTCCATTAACACTTCTTGAGGAATTGAGAAGGGCTTCTTTGGATCGCATTGAGCTACGCAGATAAAGGAAATTTCATCCTTCAAAACGTGAAAGAAGCTTTGAGAAACTTCTTCTGATCTGTGAGTTCATCTCACAGACTTATAACTTAGACATTCAGGAAGCAGTTTGCTAACACTCTTTCGTGAATCTGGAAAGTTATATTTGGGAGCCCATAGGGGCCCATGGTGAAAAAGGAAATATCCTCACAAATAAACTAGAGAGAAGCTTTCTGAGAGATTGCTTTCTGATGTGTGACTTCATCACACAGAGTTCCACCTTCCTCCTGGAACAGTTTGCTAACACTGTGTGTCGTGATTCTGAAAGGTATATTTGGGAGCTCATTGAGGGCTATGGTGAAAAAGGAAATATCCTCAATAAACTAAGAGAGCTTCTGAGAAACTGCATTGCCATGGTGAATGCAACTCACAGATTAAGTTTCTCTTCAGTGATCAGTTGTAACTACGTTTTCTGAAATCTGCAATGGGATACCTCTTAGCGCAATGAAGCTTACTTGACAAAGGAAATCCTCAGTGAAAATAGAAAGAGCTTCTTAGAAACTTCTTGGTGAGTGTGAATTCATCTCACAG
Source organism: Rhinopithecus roxellana (assembly GCF_007565055.1). Lineage (NCBI taxonomy): Eukaryota > Metazoa > Chordata > Mammalia > Primates > Cercopithecidae > Rhinopithecus > Rhinopithecus roxellana. The sequence goes on from NW_022141602.1 coordinate 1,770, forward strand.
AGTTACACTTATGTTTCATGGAGCAGTCCATTAACACTGTCTTTGAGGAACTAGAAGGGCTTCTTGGATCGATGAGGTATACCTGGTAAAGGAAATTTCAACGTTCAAAACGTGAAAGAAGCTTTCAGAAACTTCTTTCTGATCTGTGAGTTCATCTCACAGCTTATAACTTAGACTTCAGGAAGCAGTTTGCTAACACTCTTTCGTGGAATCTGGAAAGTGATATTTGGGAGCCTAGGGCCATGGTTAAAAGGAAAATCCTCCAATAATAACTAGAGAGAAGCTTTCTGAGAGATTGCTTTCTGATGTGTGACTTCATCACACAGAGGTCCACCTCCTTCTTGGAACAGTTTGCTAACACTGTTGTCGTGGATTCTGCAAAGGTATTTTGGGAGCTCATTGAGTACTATGGTGAAAAGGAAATATCCTCACATAAACTAAAAGAAGCTTCTGAGAAACTGCATTGCCATGTGAATGAACTCACAGAGTTACACGTTTCTCTCAGTGATCAGTGTTAACAAGTTTTCTGGAAATCTGCAATTGATACTTCATAGCGCCAATGAAGCTTACGGTGACAAAGGAAATATACACTGATGAAAAATGAAAGAAGCTTCTTAGACATTCTTGGTGATGTGTGAATTCATCTCACAGAGTTACACTATGTTTCTGGAGCAGTCCATTAACACTGTCTTTGAGGAACCTGAGAAGGGCTTCCTGGAATGCTTGGCCTACGCTGATAAAGGAAATTTCATCCGTTCAAAACGTGAAAGAAGCTTTCTGAGAAATTCTTTCTGATCTGTGTGTTCATATCAGACTTATAACTAGACTTCAGGAAGCATTTGCTAACACTCTTTTCGTGGAATCTGGAAAGTGATATTGGGACCATAGGGCCCATGGTGAAAAAGGAAATATCCTCACTAATAACTAGAGGAAGCTTTCTGAGAGATTGCTTTCTGATGTGTGACTTCATCACACAGAGTTCACCCTTCCCTTCTTGGAACAGTTTGCTAACACTGTTGTCGTGGATTGCAAAGGTATATTGGGACCATTGAGGGCTATGGTGAAAAGGAAATATCCTCACATAATAACTAAAGAGAAGCTTTCTGAGAAACTGCATTGCCAGTGTGAAGCAACTCACAGAGTTACACGTTTCTCTCAGTGATCAGTTTAACACAGTTTTGGAATATGAATTAGATACTTATGTCGCAATGAACTTACGGTGAAAAGGAAATCTCCAAGATGAAAACTAGAAAGAAGCTTTAGAACTTCTGGTGATGTGTGAATTCATCTCACAGAGTTACACTTATGTTTCGTGGAGCAGTCCATAACACTGTCTTGAGGAACTGAGAAGGCTTCCTTGGATCGCATTGGGCCTACGCTGATAAAGGAATTTCATCCGTTCAAAACGTGAAAGAAGCTGAGAAACTCTTTCTACTGTGAGTTCATCTCACAGACTTATAAATTGACTTCAGGAAGCAGTTTGCTAACATCTTTTCGTGGAATCTGGAAAGTGATTTGGGAGCCCTAGGGGCCCATGGTGAAAAAGGAATACCTCACATATACTAGAGAGAAGCTTTCTGAGAGATTGCTTTCGTGTGTGACTTCATCACACAGAGTCCACCTTCCCTTCTTGGAACAGTTTGCTAACACTGTTGTCGGATTCTGCAAAGGTATATTGGGAGCTCATTGAGGGCTAGGTGAAAAAGGAAATATCCTCAATCAAAACTAAAGAAGCTTCTGAGAAACTGCATTGCCATGAGTGAATGCAACTCACAGAGTTACACGTTCTCTTCGTGATTCAGTTTGCTAACTAAGTTTTGGAAATCTGCAATGATACTCTTAGCGCATGAACTTACGGTGCAAAGGAAATATCCTCCGATGAAAAACTAGAAAGAAGCTCTTGAAACTTCTTGGTGAGTGTGAATTCATCTCCAGAGTTACACTTATGTTTCGTGAGCAGTCCATAACACTGTCTTGAGGAACCTGAGAAAGGCTTCCTTGGATGCTTGAGGCTACGCTGATAAGAATTTCACCGTTCAAAACGTGAAAGAAGCTTTCTGAGAAACTTCTTTCTGATCTGTGAGTTCATCTCACAGACTTATAACTTAGACTTCAGGAAGCAGTTGCTAACACTTTTTCGTGGAATCTGGAAAGTGATATTGGGAGCCCTAGGGCCCAGGTGAAAAAGGAAATATCCTCACATAATAACTAGAGGAAGCTTCTGAGAGATTGCTTTGATGTGTGACTTCATCAGAAGTTCCACCTTCCCTTCTTGGAACAGTTTGCTACACTGTTGTCGGGGATCTCAATGGTATTTGGAGGGCATTGAGGGCTATGGTGAAAAAGGAGATATCCTCAATCAAACTGAAAGAAGCCTTCTGAGAAACTGCATGGCCATGTGTGATGCAACTCAAGAGTTACACGTTTCTCTTCAGTGATCAGTGCTAACTAAGTTTTCTGAAAAATGCAATGGATACCCTTAGCGCAATGAGCTTACGGTACAAAGGAATATCCTCAGATGAAAATGAAAGAACTTTCTTGAATTCTTTTGTGATGTGTGAATACTCACAAAGTTACACTTTGTTTCGTGGAGCAGGCCATTAACACTGCTTTGAGGAAACTGAGAAGGCTTCTTGGATCGCCGAGTCTACGTGATAAAGGAAATTTCACCGTTCAAAACGTGAAAGAAGCTTTCTGAGAAACTTCTTTCTGTCTGTGAGTTCATCTCACAGACTTATAACTAGACTTCAGAAGCATTTGCTAACACTTTCGTGGAATCTGGAAAGTGATATTGGAGCCCATAGGGCCCATGGTGAAAAAAGAAATATCCTCACATAATAACCAGAAGAAGCTTTCTGAGAGATTGCTTTCTGATGTGTGACTTCATCACACAGAGGTCCACTTCCCTTCTTGGAACGTTTGCTAACACTGTTGTCGTGGATTCTGCAAAGGTATATTGGAGTCATTGAAGCTATGGTGAAAAAGGAAATATCCTCAATCAAACTGAAAGAAGCCTTCTGAGAAACTCATTGCCATGGTGAATGCAACTACAGAGTTACACGTTTCTCTTCAGGATCAGTTTGTAACTAAGTTTTCGGAAATTGCAAATGATACTTCATAGCGCAATGAACCTTAAGGTGACAAGGAAATACACAGATGAAAACTAAAAGAAGCTTTCTTAGAAACTTCTTGGTGATGTTGAATTCATCTCACAGAGTTAACTTATGTTTCGGGAGCAGTCCATTAACACTGTCTTTGAGGAACCTGAGAAGGGCTTCTTGGATGCATTGAGGCTACGCTGATAAAGGAAATTTCAATCCGTACAAACGTGAAAGAAGCTTTCTGAGGAACTTCTTCTGATCTGTGAGTTCATCTCACAACTTATAACTTAGACTCAGGAAGCAGTTTGCTAAACCTCTTTTCGTGGAACTGGAAAGTGAATTTGGGAGGCCATAGGGCCCATGGTGAAAAGGAAATATCCTCACATAAAACTAGAGAGAAGCTTTGAGAGATTGCTTTCTGATGGTGGACTTCATCACACAGAGTTCCACCTTCCCTTCTTGGAACAGTTGCTAACACTGTTGTCGTGGATTCTGCAAGGATATATTGGGAGCTCATTGAGCTATGGTGAAAAAGGAAATAACTCACATAATAATAAAGAGAAGCTTTCTGAGAAACTGCATTGCCATGTAGTGAATGCAACTACAAGTTACACGTTTCTCTCAGTGATCAGTTTGTAACTAATTTTCTGGAAATCTGCAATAGATACTTCATATGCAATGAACCTTACGGTGACAAGGAAATATCCACAGATGAAAACTAGAAAGAAGCTTTCTTAGAAACTTCTTGGATGTGTGAATTCATCTCACAGAGTTACACTTATGTTTCAGAGCAGTCCATTAACACTGTCTTGAGGAACCTGAGAAGCTTCTTGGTCGCATGAGGCCTAGCTGAGATAGGAAATTTCATCCGTTCAAAACGTGAAAGAAGCTTTCTGGAAACTTCTTTCTGATCTGTGAGTTCATCTCACAGACTTATAATTAGACTTCAGGAAGCAGTTGCTAACACTCTTTTCGTGGAATCTGGAAAGTGATATGGGAGCCCATAGGGCCCATGTGAAAAAGGAAATATCCTCACAAATAACTAGAGAGAAGCTTTCTGAGAGATTGCTTTCTGATGTGACTTCATCACACAGAGTTCCACTTCCCTTCTTGGACAGTTTGCTAACACTGTTGTCGTGGATCTGCAAAGGTATATTGAGCTCATGGGGCTATGGTGAAAAAGGAAAAATCCTCACATATAACTAAAGAGAAGCTTTCTGAGAAACTGCATGCCATGTGTGAATGCAACTTGATTACACGTTTCTCTTCAGTGATAGTTGTTAACACAGTTTTCTGGAATCGCAATAGATACTTCATAGCGCAATGAACCTTACGGTGACAAGGAATATCCAAGATGAAAAATAGAAAGAAGCTTTTTAGAAACTTCTTGGTGAGTGTGAATTCATCCACAGAGTTACACTTATGTTTCGGAGCAGTCATTAACACGCTTGAGGAACCTGAGAAGGGCTTCCTTGGATCGCATTGAGGCTACGCTGAAAAGGAAATTTCATCCGTTCAAAACGGGAAAGAAGCTTTCTGAGAAACTTCTTTCTGATCTGTGAGTTCATCTCACAGACTTATAACTAGACTTCAGGAAGCAGTTTGCTACAACTCTTTTCGTGGAATCTGGAAAGTGATATGGAGCCAAGGGGCCCATGGTGAAAAAGGAAATATCCTCACATAATAACTAGAGAGAAGCTTTCTGAGAGATTGCTTTGATGTGTGACTTCATCACACAGAGTTCCACCTCCTTCTTGGAACAGTTTGCTAACACTGTTGTCGTATTCTACAAGGTATATTTGGGAGCTCATTGAGGGCTATGGTGAAAAAGGAAATATCCAAATAACTGGAAAGAAGCCTTCTGAGAAACTGCATTGCCATGAGGGAATGCAACTCACAGGTTACACGTTTCTCTTCAGTGATCAGTTTGCTAAGTTTTCTGGAAATCTGCAATAGGATACCTTAGCGCAATGAAGCTTACGGTGACAAAGGAAATTCTCAGATGAAAAATAGAAAGAAACTTTCTTAGAAACTTCTTGGTGATGTGTGAATTCATCTCACAGAGTTACACTTATGTTTCGTGGAGTCCCTTAACACTCTTTGAGGAACCTGAGAGGGCTTCTTGGATCGCTTGAGGCCACGATGTGAAAGAAATTTCATCCGTTCAAAACGTGAAAGAAGCTTTCTGAGAAAATCTTCTGATCTGTGAGGTCATCTCACAGACTTATAACTTAGACTTCAGGAAGCAGTTTGCTAACACTTTTCGTGGGAACTGAAAGTGATATTGAGGCCCATAGGGGCCCATGTGTGAAAAGGGAATATCCTCACATATAACTAGAGAGAAGCTTTCTGAGAGATTGCTTTCTATGTGGACTTCATCACACAGAGTTCCCCTTCCCCTTCTTGGAACAGTTGCTAACACTGTTGTGGATTCGCAAGGTTATTTGGGGCTCATTGAGGGCTTGGTGAAAAAAGAAATATCCTCAGATCAAAAACTGGAAAGAAGCCTTCTGAGAACTGCATTGCCATGAGTGAATTCAACCCACAGAGTACACGTTTCTCTTCAGTGATCAGTTTTACACAGTTTTCTGGAAATCTGCAATTAGAACTCATAGCGCAATGAACCTACTGACAAAGGAAATTCCACAGATGAAAACTAAAAGAAGCTTTCTTAGGAACTTCTTGGTGATGGGTGAATTCATCTCACAGAGTTACACTTATGTTTCGTGGAGCAGTCCATAAACATGTCTTGAGGAACCTGAGAAGGGCTTCCTTGATCGCTTAGGCTACGCTGAGAAAGAAATTTCATCCGTTCAAAACGTGAAAGAAGCTTTCTGAGAAACTTCTTTCTGATCTGTGAGTTCATCTCACAGACTTTAACGTAGACTCAGGAAGCAGTTTGCTAACACTCTTCTGGAATCTGGAAAGTATATTTGGGAGCCCTAGGGCCATGGTGAAAAAGGAAATATCCTCACTAATAAATAGAGAGAAGCTTTCTGAGAGATTGCTTTCTGATGTGTGACTTCATACACAGAGTCCACCTCCCTTCTTGGAACAGTTTGCTAACACTGTTGTCTGGATTCTGCAAGATATTGGGAGCCATTGAGGGCTATGGTGAAAAAAGGAAATACCTCACATAAACTGAAAAGAAGCTTTAGAAACTGCATTGCCATGGTGAATGAACTCACAGAGTTACGTTTCTCTTCAGTATCAGTTGTTCACACAGTATTTGGAATCTGCATAGATACTCATAGCGCAATGAACTTACGGTGACAAAGGAATATCCACAGATGAAAATAGAAAGAAGCTTTCTAGAAAACTTCTTGTGATGTGTGTCATCTCACGAGTTACACTTATGTTTCGTGGAGCAGTCCATTAACACTGTCTTGGAGACCTGAGAAGGGCTTCCTTGGATCGCATTGAGGCTACGCTGAGAAAGGAAATTTCATCCGTTCAAAACGTGAAAGAAGCTTCTGAGAACTCTTTCTTTTCTGTGAGTCATCTCACAGACTTATAACTGAGATTCAGGAAGCAGTTTGCTAACACTCTTTCGTGGAATCTGGAAAGTGATATTTTGAGCCCATAGGGGCCCATGGTGAAAAAAGGAAATTCCTCACATAATAAATAGAGAGAGCTTTCTGAGAGATGCTTTCGATGTGTGACTTCATCACACAGAGTTCCAGCCTTCCCTTCGGAACAGTTTGTAACACTGTTGTCGTGGATCTGCAAAGTATATTTGGGAGCTCATTGAGGGCTATGGTGAAAAGGAAATATCCTCAATCAAAACTGGAAAGAAGCTTCTGAAACTGCGCCATGAGTGAATGCAACTCACAGAGTTACACGTTCTCTTCAGTGATAGTTTGTTAACACAGTTTTCTGGAAATCTGCAATTAGATACTTCATCGCGATGAACTTACTGTGACAAAGGAAATATCCAAGTGAAAACTAGAAAGAAACTTTCTTAGAAACTTCTTGGTGTGTGTGAATGATCTACAGAGTTACACTTTGTCGTGGAGCAGTCCATTAACACTGTCTTTGAGGAACCTGAGAAGGGCTTCTGGATCATATTGAGGCCTACGCTGATAAGGAAATTCAATCGTTCAAAACGTGAAAGAAGCTTCTGAGAAACTTCTTCTGATCTGTGAGTTATCTCACAGGCTTAACAGACTTTAGGAGCAATTGCTAACACTCTTTTCGGGAATCTGGAAAGTGATATTGGGAGCCATAGGGGCCCATGGTGAAAAAGAAATATCCTCACATAATAACTAGAAAGAAACTTTCTGAGAGATTGCTTTGTGGTCTTCATCCCAGAGTTCCACCCTTCCCTTCTTGGAACAGTTTGCTAACACTGTGTGGAATCTGCAAAGTTATATTGGGACTCATTGAGGGCTATGGTGAAAAAGGAAATATCCTCAGATCAAAATGAAGAAGCCTTTTAGAAACTGTGGCCGTCACGGTGATCAGCCTTAATCCCAGATTGGGACCAGACGGAGGATCACCAGGTCAGAGATCGGAGACATCTGCTAACACGCTGAAACCGTCTTATAAAAAAATTCAAAAATAGATGAGCGAGGAGCAGGCGATGTAGTCCAGCTACTCGGAGGCTGAGCAGAGGAAGGTGTTGAACCCAGGAGACGGAAGCTGCAGTGAGCTGAGATTCCGGCCACTGCATCAGCCTGGGACGACAGAGCGAGACCGTCTCAAAAAAAAAAAAAAAAAAAAAAAAGAAAACTGCATTGGCCATGTGTGAACGCAACTCACAGAGTACACGTTTCTCTTCAGTGATCAGTTGCTAACAAGTTTTCTGGAAATCTGCAATGGATACCTCTTAGGAATGAGCTTACGGTGACAAAGGAAAAATCCTCAATAAAACTAGAAAGAAGCTTTCTGAGAAACTTCTTGGTGATGTGTTCATTCATCTCACAAGTTACACTTTTTCGTGGAGCAGTCCATTACCCTGTCTGAGGAACAGAGAAGGGCTTCTTTTCATCGATTGAGGCTACACTAAAGGAAATTTCATCAGTTCAAAACCTGAAAGAAGCTTTCTGAGAAACTTCTTCTGATCTGTGAGTTCATCTCACACACATATAACTTAGACTTCAGGAAGCAGTTGCATACAACTCTTTCGTGGAATCTGGAAAGTGATATTTGGGAGCCAAGGGCCATGGTGAAAAAGGATATCCTCACATAATAACTAGAGAGAAGCTTTCTGAGAGATTGCTTTCTGATGTGTGGCTTCATCACACAGAGTTCCACCCTTCCCTTTGGAACAGTTTGCTAACACTGTGTCGTGGATTCTGCAAGGGTATATGTGGAGATCTTGAGGGATGTGAAAAAGAAATATCCTCACATAAAACTAAGAGAAGCTTCTGAGAAACTGCATTGCCATGTGTAATGCACTCACAGAGTTACACGTTCTCTTCAATCAGTTTTAAACAGTTTTCTGGAATCTGCTGTAGATACTTCTAGCGCAATGACCTTACGGTGACAAAGGAAATACCAAATGAAAACTAGAAAGAAGCTTTCGTAGAACTTCTTGGTGATGGTGAATTCATCTCAAGAGTTACACTTATGTCTGTGGAGCAGTCCATTAACACTGTCTTTGAGGAACCTGAGAAGGCTTCCTGGATGCATTGAGGCCTACGCTGAAAAGGAAATTTCACCGTTCAAAACGTGAAAGAACTTCTAGAAACTTCTTTCTGATCTGTGAGTTATCTACAGACTTATAACTAGACTTCAGGAAGCAGTTTGCTACACTCTTTTCGTGGAATCGGAAAGTATATTGGAGCCCATAGGGGCCCATGGTGAAAAGGAAATATCACATAATAACTGAAGAAGCTTTCTGAGAGTTGCTTTATGTGTGACTTCATCACACAGAGTTCCACCATCCTTCTTGGACGTTTGCTAACACTGTTGTCGTGGATTGCAAAGGTATATTTGGGCTCATTAGGGCTATGGTGGAAAAGGAATATCTTAGATAAAACTGGAAAGAGCCTTCTGGAAAAATGACTTCATGATGAAGCAACTCACAGAGTTACACGTTCTCTGTCAGTGATCAGTTTGCTAACACAGTTTTTGGAAATCTGCAATGGGAACTCTTAGCGCTAGCAGCGGACGGGGAGAAGAAATTCCTCAGATAAAACTTAAAGAAGCTTCTGAGAAAGATCTTCTGATGTGTACTTCATCCTCAGAGTTACACCAGTATTTCTTGGAGCCGTTCACTAGACTGTTCATGGATTCTGAGAAGGAGTTCTTGGGTGGAGGGGTTACAGTACAAGGAAATTCCTCCGATAAAGCGAAAAAGCTTTCTGAGAAACTTTGTGCTGTGGGAATTCATTCCACAGTGTTAAGCTTGAGTTGCTAGCATCATTTGTGGAATCGAAGTGATTCTGGATATGTGAATCCATGGTGGAAAGGAATATCCTCAACAAAACTGAGAGAATCTTCTCAGAAAACTTCTTTGATGTGTGAACTCAGCCAACGAGTTCCATCATTGTATTCACTGAGAAGCTTGCTAGCGATTTTTCGACAGAATCTGCAATGGACACAGGTGGCGCTGAGACACAAATAACTTCCTCTATAAGCAACGAAAGAAGCTTTCTGAGAAACGCTTTGGATGTGATGAATTCAACCCACTGAGTTCCACTGTATTTCGGCGTGCTAGCGTTGTTGGAATCTAGGAAATGATTTTAGGATCCTTTGAGAAATGGGGACAAAGGAAATATCCTCATGAGAAACTAGAAAGAAGCTTTCTTGAGAAACTCTTGGTGATGGTGAATTCATCTCACGAGTCATATGTTTCGGGAGCAGTCCATTAACACTGTCTTGAGAACCGAGAAGGTCTTCTTGGATGCTTGAGGCCTACGTGAAAGGAAATTTCATCCGTCAAAACGTGAAAGAAGCTTTCTGAGAAACTTCTTTCTGATCTGTGAGTTCATCTCACAGAACTAACTTAGACTTCAGGAAGCAGTTTGCTAAACCTCTTTCGTGGAATCTGGAAAGTTATATTTGGGCCCATAGGGGCCCATGTGAAAAGGAAATATCCTCAATAATAAACTAGAGAGAAGCTTTCTGAGAGATTGCTTTCTGATGTGTGACTTCATCACACAGAGTTCCACCCTTCCCTTCTGGACAGTTTGCTAACACTGTTGTCGTGGATTCTGCAAAGGTATATTGGGAGCTCATTGAGGCTATGGTGAAAAGGAAATATCTCACATAATAAACTAAAGAAGCTTTCTGAGAAAACTGCATTGCCATGGTGAATGCAACTCACAGAGTTACACGTTTCTCTTCAGTGATCAGTTTGCTAACACAGTTTTCTGGAAATCTGCAATTAGATAACTTCTAGCGCATGAAGTTACGGTGACAAAGGAAAATACTCAGTGAAAACTGAAAGAAGCTTTCTTAGAAACTTCTGGTGATGTGTAATTCATCTCACAGAGTTACACTTATGTTCTGGAGCAGTCCATTAAAACTGTCTTGAGGAAATGAGAAGGCTTCTTGGATCGCATTGAGGCCTAGCTGAGAGGAAATTTCATCCGTTCAAAACGTGAAAGAAGCTTTCTGGAAACTTCTTTCTGATCTGTGAGTTCATCACAGATTTAACTTAACTCAGGAAGCAGTTTGCTAACACTCTTTTCGTGGAATCAAGTGATATGGGAGCCCATAGGGGCCCATGGTGAAAAAGGAAATTCCTCACATAATAAAGAGAGAAGCTTTCAGAGATTGCTTTCTGATGTGTGACTTATCTCCCAGGTTCCACCCTCCCTTCTTGGAACAGTTTGCTAACACTGTTGTTGGATTCTGCAAAGTAATTTGGGAGCTCATGAGGCTATGGTGAAAAAGAAATATCCTCCCAATAACTGAGGAAGCTTCTGAGAAACTGCATGCCATGTGTGAATGCAACTCACAGAGTTACACGTTTCTCTCAGTGATCAGTTTGTAACAAGTTTTCTAGAACATGCAATTAGATACTTCATAGCGCATGAAGTTACGGTGACAAAGGAAATATACTCAGATGAAAACTAGAAAGAAGCTTCTTAGAAATTCTTGGTGATGTGTGAATTCATCTCACAGAGTTACACTTATGTTTCTGGAGCAGTCATTAACACTGTCTTTGAGGAACTGAGAAGGGCTTCTTGGATCGCTTGAGGACTACGCTGAAAAGGAAATCATCCGTTCAAAACGGGAAAGAAGCTTTTGAGAAACTTCTCTGATCTGTGAGTTCATCTCACAGTTATAACGTAGACTTCAGGAAGCATTGCTACAAATCTTTTCGTGGAATCTGGAAAGTGATATGGGAGCCAAAGGGACCATGGTGAAAAAGGAAATATCCTCACATAATAACTAGAGAGAAGCTTTCTGAGAGATTGCTTTCTGATGTGTGAATTCACACACAGAGTTCCACCCTTCCTTCTTGGAACAGTTTGCTAACACTGTGTTTATTCTCAAAGGTATATTTGGGAGCTCATTGAGGGCTATGGTGAAAAAGGAAATATCCTAAGATCAAACTGGAAAGAAGCCTTCTGAGGAACTGCATTGCCATGAGTGAATGCAACTCACAGAGTTACACGTTTCTCTTCAGTGATCAGTTGTGCTAAGTTTTCTGGAAATCTGCAATAGGATACCCCTTAGGCAATGAAGCTTACGGTGACAAAGGAATATCCTCAGATGAAAACTAGAAAGAAACGTTCTTAGAACTTCTTGGTGATGTGTGAATTCATCTCACAGAGTTACACTTATGTTTCGTGGAGCAGTCCATTAACACTTGTTTGAGGAACCTGAGAAGGGCTTCCTGGATCGCTTGAGGCCAACGCTGATAAAGCAAATTTCATCCGTTCAAAACGTGAAAGAAGCTTTCTGAGAAACTTCTTGCTGATCGTGAGTTCATCTCACAGATATAAATTAGACTTCAGGAAGCAGTTTGCTAACACTTTTTCGGGGAATCTGCAAGTGATATTTGGAAGCCATAGGGGCCCATGGTGAAAAAGGGAATATCCTCACATAATAACTAGAGAGAAGCTTTCTGAGAGATTGCTTTCTGATGTGTGACTTCATCACACAGAGTTCCACCTTCCCTTCTGAACAGTTTGCTAACACTGTTGTGGATTCTGCAAGGTCTATTTGGGAGCTCATTGAGGGCTATGGTGAAAAAGAAATATCCTCAGATCAAAACTGGAAAGAAGCTTCTGAGAAACTGCATTGCCATGAGTGAATTCAACCCACAGAGTTACACGTTTTCTTCAGTGACCAGTTTTTTACACAGTTTTCTGGAAATCTGCAATTAGACACTTCATGCGCAATGAACCTAACTTGACAAGGAAATATCCACAGATGAAAAAATAAGAAGCTTTCTTAGGAACTTCTTGGTGATGGTGAATTCATCTCACAGAGTTACACTTATGTTTCGTGGAGCAGTCCATTAACACTGTCTTTGAGGAACCTGAGAAGGGCTTCCTTGATCGCTTTCAGGCTTACGCTGAGAAAGGAAATTTCATCCGTTCAAAACGTGAAGAAGCTTTCTGAGAAACTTCTTTTGATCTGTGAGTTATCTCACAGACTTTAACGTAGACTTAGGAAGCAGTTTCTAACACTCTTTTCTGGAATCTGGAAAGTATATTTGGGAGCCATAGGGCCAATGGTGAAAAAGGAAATATCCTCACTAATAACTAGAGAGAGCTTTCTGAGAGATTGCTTTCTGATGTGTGACTTCATACACAGAGTTCCACCCTTCCCTTCTGGAACAGTTTGCTAACACTGTTGTCATGGATTCTGCAAGGTATATTGGGGCTCTTGAGGGCTATGGTGAAAAAGGAAATACCTCACATAATAAATGAAAGAAGCTTTGAAACTGCATTGCCATGTGTGAATGAAACTCACAGAGTTACAATTTCTCTTCAGTTATCAGTTTGCACACAGATTTTGGAAATCTGCAATTAGATACTTCATAGCGCAATGAACCTTACGGTGACAAAGGAAACCTCCCAGATGAAAACTAGAAAGAAGCTTTCTAGAAAACTTCTTCGTGTGTGTGAATTCATCTCACAGAGTTACACTTATGTTTCGTGGAGAAGTCCATTAACACTGTCTTGAGGAACCTGAGAAGGGCTTCTTGGATCGCATTGAGGCACGCTGAGAAAGGAAATTCATCCGTTCAAAACGTGAAAGAAGCTTCTGAGATACTCTTTCTTTCTGTGAGCTCATCTCACAGACTTAAACTTAGACTTCAGGAAGCAGTTTGCTAACACCTTTTCGTGGAATCTGGAAAGTGATATTCTGAGCCCATAGGGGCTCATGGTGAAAAAGGAAATTTCCTCAATAATAACTAGAGAGAGCTTCTGAGAGATTGCTTTCTGATGTGTGACTTCATCACACAGAGTCCAGCCTTCCTTCTGGGAACAGTTTGTTAACACTGTGTCGGGATCCTGCAAAGATAATTTGGGAGCTCATGAGGGCTATGGTGAAAGGAAATATCCTCAGATCAAAAATGGAAAGAAGACTTCTGACAAAATGCATTGCCATGAGTGAATGCAACTCACAGAGTTACACGTTTCTCTTCAGGGATCAGTTTTTAACACAGTTTTCTGGAAATCTGCAATAGATACTTCATCGCGCAATGAACCTTACTGTGACAAAGGAAATATCAAAGTGAAAACTAGAAAGAACTTTCTTAGAAACTTCTTGGTGATGTGTGAATTGATCTCACAGGTTACATTCTGGTTCGTGGAGCAGTCCATTAACACTGTCTTTGAGGAACCTGAGAAGGGCTTCCTGGATCATATTGAGGCCTACGCGATAATGGAAATTTCAATCGTTCAAACGTGAAAGAAGCTATCTGAGAAACTTCTTTCTGATCTGTGAGTTGATCTCACAGGCTTGTAACTTGACTTTCAGGAAGCAGATTGCTAACACTCTTTTCGTGAATCTGGAAAGTGATATTTGGGAGCCCATAGGGGCCCATGGTGAAAAAGGAAATATCCTCACATAATAACTAGAAAGAAACTTTCTGAGAGATTGCTTTTGTGTGTCTTCATCTCGCAGAGTTCCACCCTTCCCTTCTTGGAACAGTTTGCTAACACTGTTGTGGAATCTGCAAAGTTATATGGGATCTCATTGAGGGCTATGGTGAAAAAGGAAATATCCTCAGATCAAAACTGGAAGGAAGCCTTCTTAGAAAACTGTGGCCGGTCGCGGTGGCTCAGCCTGTAATCACAGCACTTTGGGAGGCCGAGACGGGCGGATACAAGGTCAGGAGATCGAGACATCCTGGCTAACCGCTGAAACCCCGTCTCTACTAAAAAATACAAAAAAAACTAGCTGAGCGAGGAGGCAGGCGCTGTAGTCCAGCTACCGGAGGCAGGCAGGAGAATGGTGTGAACCCAGGAGACGAGATTGCAGTGAGCTGAGATCCGGCCACGCACTCCCGCCTGGGCGCAGAGCGACGACATCAGTCTCAAAAAAAAAAAAAAAAAAAAAAGAAACTGCATGCCATGTGTGAAGCAACTCACAGAGATACACGTTCTCTTCAGTGATCAGTTGCTAACGAAGTTTTCTGGAAATCTGCCATGGGATACTCTTAGCGTAATGAAGCTTACGGTGAACAAAAATCCTCAGATGAAAAATAGAAAGAAGCTTTCGTAGAAACTTCTTGGTGAGTGTTCATTCATCTCACAAGTACACTTATATTCGTGGAGCAGTCCATAGCCTGTTTGAGGAACCTGGAAGGGTTCCTTTTATCGCATTGAGGTCTACACTTAAAGGAAATTTATCGTTCCAAAACTGAAAGAAAGCTTCTGAGAAACTTCTTTCTGATCTGGAGTTCATCTCACACACTATAACTTAGACTTCAGGAAGCAGTTTGCTACAACTCTTTTCGTGGAATCTGGAAAGTGATATTGGGAGCCATAGGGGCCCATGGTGAAAAAGGAAAATATCCTCACATAATAACTAGAGAGAAGCTTTCTGAGAGATTGCTTTCTGATGTGTGACTTCATCACACAGAGTTCCACCCTTCCCTTCTTGGACAGTTTGCTAACACTGTTGTCGTTGATTCGCAAGATATATTGGGAGCTCTTGAGGGATGTTGAAAATGAAATTCCTCACATAATAAACTAAAGAGAGCTTCTGAGAACTGCATTGCCATGTGTGAATGCAATCACAGAGTACACGTTCTTTCGTATCCGTTTTTTAACAGTTTTCGGGAAATCTGCAATTTAGATACTTCCATAGCGCAATGAACCTACGGTGACAAAGGAATATCCAGATGATGAAACTAGAAAGAAGATTCGTGAAAATTCTGGGTGATGTGTGAATTCATCTCACAGGAGTTACACTTATGTTTACGTGGAGCAGTCCATCTAACACGTCTTGAGGAACCTGAGAAGGGCTTCCTTGGATCGCTTAGGGCCTACGGAGCAAAGGAAATTTCATCCGTGTCAAACGTGAAGAAGCCTTTTGAGAAAACTTCTTCTGATCTGTGAGTTCATCTCACAGACTTATTAACTTAGCTTCAGGAAGCAGTTTGCTACAACTTTTTCGGGGAATCTGCAAGTGTATATTTGTAGAGCCCATAGGGGCCCATGGTGAAAAGGGTATATCCTAATCTGAACTAGCCAGAGAAGCTTTCGAGAGATTGCGTTCTTATGTGTGACTTCATCACACAGAGTTCCAACCTTCCCTTCTTGCAGACAGTGTTTGCTAACAACTGTGTGTGGGATTCGCAAAGGTATATTTAGGAGCTCATGAGGGCTAGTGGAAAAGGAAATATCTTCAGATAAAACTGGAAAGAAGCCTCTGGGAAAATGCAATTCGATGTATGAATATCACTTTCCAGATTCCACGAAAGAGTTAGCAAACGCTTCCTGAAGTCTAAGTTTAAGTCTGTGAGATGAACGCACAGATCAGAAAGAAGTTTCTCAAAAGCTTCTTTCATTTTTGAACGGATGAAATTTCCTTTCTCAGCGTAGGCCTCAATGCAATCCAAGGAAGCCCTTCTCAGTTTCCTCAAAGACAGTGTTAATGGACTGCTCCACGAAACATAAGTGTAACTCTGTGAGATGAATTCACCATCACCAAGAAGCTCCTAAGAAAGCTTCTTTTGTTTTCATCTGTGATATTTCCTTTGTCAATAGATTCATTGCGCTATGAGTATCTTGCAGATTTCCAGAAAACTGTGTAAACTGGTCACTGAAGAGAAAAGTGTAAGTCTGTGAGTTGAATTCACTCATGGCAATGCAGTTTCTCAGAAGGCTTCTTTCCAGTTTGATCTGAGGATATTTCTTTTTTCACCATAGCCCTCAAGAGCAAATATACCTTGCAGAATCCACGACAACAGTGTTAGCAACTGTTCCAGAAGGGAAGGGTGGAACTCTGTGTGATGAAGTCACACATCAGAAAGCAATCTCTCAGAAAGCTTCTCTCAAGTTATTATGTGAGGATATTTCCTTTTTCACCATGGGCCCCTGGGCTCCCAAATATCACTTTCCAGATTCCACGAAAAGAGTGTTAGCAAACTGCTTCCTGAAGTCTAAGTTATAAGTCTGTGAGATGAACTCACAGATCAGAAAGAAGTTTCTCAGAAACTTCTTTCATTTTGAACGGATGAAATTTCTTTATCAGCGTAGGCCTCAAAGCGATCCAAGGAAGCCCTTCTCAGGTTCCTCAAAGACAGTGTTAATGGACTGCTCCACGAAACATAAGTGTAACTCTGAGATGAATTCACCATCACCAAGAAGTTTCTAAGAAAGCTTCTTTCTAGTTTTCATCTGGATATTTCCTTTGTCACGTAAGGTTCATTGCGCTAAGAGTATCATTGGCTTCCAGAAAACTGTTAAAACTGATCACTGAAGAGAAACGTGTAACTCTGTGCGTTGCATTACACATGGCAATGCAGTTTCTCAGAAAGCTTCTTTCCTGTTTATTGAGGATATTTCCTTTTTCACCATAGTCTCAATGACCCCAAATATCCTTTGCAGAATCCACGACAACAGTGTTAGCAAACTGTTCCAAGAAGGGAAGGTGGAACTCTGTGTGATGAAGTCCACATCAGAAAGCAATCTCTCAGAAAGCTTCTCTCTAGTTATTATGTGAGGATATTTCCTTTTTCACCATGGGCCCCTATGGCTCCCAAATTCACTTTCCAGATTCCACGAAAAGGGTTAGCAAACTGCTTCCTGAAGTCTAAGTTATAAGTCTGTGAGACGAACTCACAGATCAGAAGAAGTTCTCAGAAGCTTCTTTCACGTTTTGAACGGATGAAATTTCCTTTATCAGCGTATGCCTCAATGCGATCCAAGGAAGCCCTTCTCAGGTTCCTCAAAGACAGTGTTAATGGACTGCTCCACGAAACATAAGTGTAACTCTGTGAGATGAATTCACACATCACCAAGAAGTTTCTAAGAAAGCTTCTTTCTAGTTTTCATCTGTGGATATTTCCTTTGTCACCTTAAGGTTCATTGCGCTTGAAGTATCTATTGCAGATTTCCAGAAAACTTAGTTAGCACTGATCATGAAGAGAAACGTGTAACTCTGTGAGTTGCATTCACCATGGCAATGCAGTTCTCAGAAGGCTTCTCTTTAGTTCTTATGAGGATATTTCCTTTTTCACCATAGCCCTCAATGAGCTCCCAAATATCTTTGCAGAATCCACGACAACAGTGTTAGCAAACTGTTCCAAGAAGGGAAGGGTGGAACTCTGTGTGATGAAGTCACACATCAGAAAGCAATCTCTCAGAAAGCTTCTCTCTAGTTATTATGTGAGGATATTTCCTTTTTCACCATGGGCCCTATGGGCTCCAAATATCACTTTCCAGATTCCACGAAAAGAGTGTTAGCAAACTGCTTCCTGAAGTCTAAGTTATAGTCTGTGAGATGAACTCAAGATCAGAAAGAAGTTTCTCAGAAAGCTTCTTTCACGTTTGAACGGATGAAATTTCCTTTATCAGCGTAGGCCTCAATGATCCAAGGAAGCCCTTTCAGTTCCTCAAGACAGTGTTAATGGACTGCTCCATGAAACATAAGTGTAACTCTGTGAGATGAATTCACACATCAAGAAGTTTCTAAGAAAGCTTCTTTCTAGTTTTCATCTGTGGATATTTCCTTTGTCACCGTAAGGTTCATTGCGCTGTGAATTATCTAATTGCAGATTTCCAGAAACTTAGTTAACAAACTGATCACTGAAGAGAAACGTGTATCTCTGTGAGGTGCATTCCCTCATGGCAATGCAGTTTCTCAGAAGGCTTCTTTCCAGTTTGATTGAGGATGTTTCCTTTTTCACCATAGCCCTCAATATGCTCCCAAATATACCTTTGCAAATCCACGACAACAGTGTTAGCCAACTGTTCCAAGAAGGGAGGTGGAACTCTGTGTGATGAAGTCACACATCAGAAAGCAATCTCTCAGAAAGCTTCTCTTTAGTTATTATGTGAGGATATTTCCTTTTTCACCATGGGCCCGTATGGGCTCCCAAATATCACTTTCCAATTCCACGAAAAGAGTTAGCACACTGCTTCCTGAAGTCTACGTTATAAGTCTGTGAGATGAACTCACAGATCAGAAAGAAGTTTCTCAGAAAGCTTCTTTCACGTTTTGAACGGATGAAATTTCCTTTATCAGTGTATGCCTCAAGGCGATCCAAGGAAGCCCTTCTCAGGTTCCTCAAGAGTGTTAATGGACTGCTCCATGAAACATGAGTGTAACTCTGTCAGATGAATTCACACATCACCAAGAAGTTTCTAAGAAAGCATCTTTCTAGTTTTCATCTGAGGATATTCTTTGTCACCATAAGCTTCATTGCGCTAAGAGGTATCCCATTGCAGATTCCAGAAAACTTAGTTTGCAAACTGATCACTGAAGAGAAACGTGTAACTCTGTGAGTTGCATTCACACATGGCAATGCAGTTTCTCAGAAGGCTCTTCCAGTTTTGATATGTGGATATTTCCTTTTCACCATAGCCCTCAATGAGCTCCAAATAAGTTTTGCAGAATCCACGACAACAGTGTTAGCAAAGTGTTCCAAGAAGGGAAGGTGGAACTCTGTGTGATGAAGTCACACTTCAGAAAGCAATCTCTCAGAAAGCTTCTCTAGTTATTATGTGAGGATATTTCTTTTTCACCAGGGCCCCTATGGGCTCCCAATATCACTTTCCAGATTCCACGAAAGAGTGTTAGCAAACTGCTTCTGAGTCTAATTTATGAGTCTGTGGGATGAACTCACAGATCAGAGAGAAGTTTCTCAGAAAGCTTCTTTCACATTTTGAACGGATGAAATTTCCTTCTCAGCGTAGGCCTCAATGCTTTCCAAGGAAGCCCTTTCAGATCCTCAAAGAGTGTTAATGGACTGCTCCACGAAACAAGTGTAACTCGGTGAGATGAATTCACACATCACCAAGAAGTTTCTAAGAAAGCTTCTTTCTAGTTTTCATCTGAGGATATTCCTTTGTCACCGTAAGGTTCATGCACTAAGAGTATTACTTGCAGATTTCCAGAAAACTTAGTTAGCAAACTGATCACTGAAGAGAAACGTGTACTCTGTGAGTTGTTCACTCGGCAATGCAGTTTCTCAGAACCTTCTTTCCAGTTTGTTCTGAGGATATTTCCTTTTCACATATCGTCAATGAGCTCCCAAATATACCTTTGCAGAATCCACGACAACAGTGTTAGCAAACTGTTCCAAGAAGGGAAGGGTGGAACTCTGTGTGATGAAGTAACACATCAGAAAGCAATCTCTCAGAAAGCTTCTCTCTATTTTTTATGTGAGGAGATTTCCTTTTTCACCATGGGCCCCATGGGCTCCCAAATATCACTTTCCAGATTCGACGAAAAGGGTTTTAGCAAACTGCTGAAGTCTAATTTATAAGCCTGTGAGATGAACTCACATATCAGAAAGAAGTTTCTCAGAAGCTTCTTTCACGTTTTGAACGGATGAAATTTCCTTATCAGCGTAGGCCTCAAGCAACAAGGAAGCGATTCTCACGTCCTCAAAGACAGTGTTAATGGACTGCTCCACGAAACATAAGTGTCCACTCTGTGAGATGAATTCACACATCACCAAGAAGTTTCTAAGAAAGCTTCTTTCTAGTTTTCATCTGTGGTATTTCCTTTGTCACCGTAAAGTTCATTGCGCTATGAATTATCAAGTTGCACATTTCCTGAAACCTAGTTTGCAAACTGATCACTGAAGAGAAACGTGTATCTCTCTGAGTTGCATTCATGACGGCAATGCAGTTTCTCAGAAGGCTTCTTCCAGTTTTATCTGAGGATATTTCCTTTTCACCATAGTCAATGAGCTCCGAAATATACCTTTGCAGAATACACGACAACAGTGTTAGCTAAATGTTCCAAGAAGGGAAGGGAGGAATCTGTGTGATGAAGTCACACATCAGAAAGCAATCTCTCGGAAAGCTTCTCTCTAGTTATTATGTGAGGATATTTCCTTTTCACCATGGTCACCTATGGGCTCCCAAATATCACTTTCCAGATTCCACGAAAAGAGTGTTAGCAAACTGCTTCCTGAAGTCTAAGTATAAGTCTGTGAGCTGATTCACAGATCAGAAAGAAGTTTCTCAGAAAGTTTCTTTCACGTTTTGAACGGATGAAATTTCCTTTATCAGCATAGGCCTCAATGCTTTCCAAGGAAGCCCTTTTCAGATACCTCAAAGACAGTGTTAATGGACTGCTCCACGGAACATAAGTGTAACTATGTGAGGTGAATTCACACATCACCAAGAAGTTTCTAAGAAAGCTTCTTTCTAGTTTTCATCTGAGGATATTTCCATTGTCACCGTAAGCTTCCTGCGCTAAGAGACAGCCCATTGCAGATTTCCAGAAAATTTAGTAAGCAAACTGATCACTGAAGAGAAACGTGTAACTCTGTGAGTTGCATTCAGTCATGGCAATACAGTTTCTCAGAAAGGTTTCTCTTTAGTTATTAGGTGAGGATATTTCCTTTTGCACCATAGCCCTCAATGAGCTCCCAAATATACCTTTGCAGATTCCACGACAAGTGTAAGAAACTGTTCCAAGAAGGGAAGGGGGAACTCTGTGTGATGAAGTCACACATCAGAAAGCAATCTCTCAGAAAGCTTCTCTCTAGCTATTATGTGAGGATATTTCCTTTTTCACCATGGGCCCCTATGGGCTCCCAAATATCACTTTCCAGATTCCACGATAAGAGTGTTAGCAAACTGCTCCTGAAGTCTAAGTTATAAGTCTGTGAGATGAACTCACAGATCAGAAAGAAGTTTCTCAGAAAGCTTCTTTCACGTTTTGAATGGATGAAATTTCCTTTAGCAGCGTAGAACTCTACAATCCAAGGAAGCCCTTCTCAGGTTCCTCAAAGACAGTGTTAATGGAGTGCTCCACGAAATAAGTGTAACTATGTGAGATGAATTCACATCACCAAGAAGTTTCTATGAAAGCTTCTTTCTTGTTTTCATCTGAGGATATTTCCTTTTCACCGTAACCTTCATTGCGCTAAGAGTTATCCATTTGCAGATTTCCAGAAATCTTAGTTAGCAAACTGACCACTGAAGAGAAGTCTACTCTGTGAGTTGCATTCAGTGGCAATGCAGTTTCTCAGGAATTCTCTTAGTTATTATGTGAGGATTTTCCTTTTTCACCTAGCCCTCAATGAGCTCCCAAACATACCTTTGCAGAATACACGACAACAGTGTTAGCAAACTGTTCCAAGAAAGGAAGGGTGGAACTCTGAGGTGAAGAAGTCACAATGAAAGCAATCTCTCAGAAAGCTTCTCTCTAGTTTTATGTGAGGATATTTCCTTTTTCACCATGGGCCCCGATCGGCTCCAAAGCATCACTTCCAGATTCCACGAAAAGAGTGTTAGCAAACTGCTTTCCTGGAGTAAAGTTATAAGTCTGTGAGGACTCACACACCAGAAAGAAGTTACTAGAAAGCTTCTTTCACGTTTTGAACGGATGAAATTCCTTTGTCAGCGTAGGCCTCTAAGTGATCCAAGGAAGCCCTTCTCAGGTTCCTCAAGACAGTGTTAATGGACTGCTCCACGAAAACATAAGTGTAACTCTGTGAGATGAATTCACACTCAACCAAGAAGTTTCTAGGAAAGCTTCTTTCTAGTTTTCATCTGTGGATATTTCCTTTGTCACCGTAAGGTTCATTCGCTATGAAGTATCTCATTGCAGTTTCCAGAAAACTGTGAACACAATGATCACTGAAGAGAAACGTGTAATTCTGTGAGTTCATTTACACATGGCAATGCAGTTTCTCAGAAAGCTTCTCTTTAGTATTATGTGAGGATATTTCCTTTTCACCATACTCAAGTGAGTTGAGAATATAACTTTGTAGAATCCACAAAACAGTGTTAGCAAACTGTTCCAAGAAGGGAAGGGGGAACTCTGTGTGATGAAGTCACACATCAGAAAGCAATCTCTCAGAAAGCTTTTCTCCAGTTATTATGTGAGGGATTTCCTTTTTCACCATGGGCCCCTATGGGCTCCCAAATATCACTTTCCAGATTCCACGAAAAGAGTTAGCAAACTGCTTCCTGAAGTGTAAGTTATAAGTCTGTGAGATGAACTCACAGATCAGAAAGAAGTTTCTCAGAAAGCTTCTTTCACGTTTTGAACGGATGAAATTCCCTTTCTCAGCGTAGGCCTCCGTGCGATCCAAGGAAGCCCTTCTCAGGTTCCTCAAGACAGTGTTAACGGACTGCTCCACGAAATAAGTGTAACTCTGTGAGATGAGTTCACCAATCTCCAAGATTATCTAAGAAAGCTTCTTTCTAGTCTTTCTCTGGTTATTTCCTTTGTCACTGTAAGATTCATTGCGGTATGAAGTATCTAATGCAGATTTTCAGAAAACTGTGTTAACAAACTGATCACTGAAAGAAACGTTTAACTCTGAGTTGCATTCACACATGGCAACGCAGTTCTTAGAAAGCTTCTCTTTAGTTATTATGTGTGGATATTTCCTTTTTCACCATAGCCCTCAATGAGCTCCCAAATATACCTTTGCAGAATCCACGACAACGTGTTAGCAAACTGTTCCAAGGGAAGGGGGTATCTCTGTGTGATGAAGTCACACATCAGAATGCAACTCTCAGAAAGCTTCTCTCTGGATATATGTGAGGATATTTCCTTTTTCACCATGG
>NW_022141603.1:0-563 GCF_007565055.1 Rhinopithecus roxellana
CACCAAAAAGGTTAGCAAACTGCTTCTTGAGGCAGAGGTTTGTAACTCTGTGAGATGAACTCACAGATCAGAAAAAGTTTCTCAGAAAGCTTCTTTCACGTTTTGAACGGATGAAATTTCCTTTATCAGCGTAGGCCTCAATGTGATCCAAAGAAGCCTTCTCAGTTTCCCAAAAGACAGTGTTTAATGGACTGCTCACGAAACATAAGTGTAACTCTGTGAGATGAATTCACACATCACCAAGAAGTTTCTAAGAAAGCTTCTTTCTAGTTTTCATCTGTGGATATTTCCTTTGTCACTGTAATGTTCATTGCGCTATGAAGTATCTAATTGCAGATTTCCAGAAAAACTGTGCTAACAAACTGATCACTGAAGAGAAACGTGTAACTCTGTGAGTTGCATTCACACATGGCAATGCAGTTTCTCAGAAAGCTTCTCTTTAGTTATTATGTGAGGATATTTCCTTTATCACCATGGCCCCAATAGGCTCCCAAATATCACTTTGCAGATTCCACGAAAAGAGTGTTAGCAAACTGCTTCTTGAGGCAGAGGTTGTAACTCTG